>NW_008332825.1:1254984-1264738 GCF_000622305.1 Nannospalax galili
TCTCCATGTATCTGATTATTACTAGTCACAGTTGGTTACACTCAGCTCCTTAGTACCTGAGTATGGATATAAAGTCATCAGGTAGATGTCACTGATAATGTTTATCACCTCTACTATTTAACATAAAGTAAATTTTTATGCTTCCTCCTCAAATATAAGTCTTTTTAAAATTTTTGATTTTTTGTGTGTTTATATCATACAGAACATCCCACACAATCTTATTCATCTATATACCCACTTCCCAGATGGCACCTCTCATAGCCTCCCCGTTGTTTTGTTTTTTGAAACAGAGTCTCCCTGTAGCCCCAGGTGGCCTGAACTTCCTAGGTAGACCAGGCTGGCCTCAATCTCAGAGCTCCACCTGCCTCTGCCTCCCAAGTGCTGGGATTAAAGGTGTGCACTATCATGTCTGGCAAGGTGTCCATATTTTAAGCTGCATTTCAAGACACCATGTCTGAATTTGGACATGACTTCCCTTCATCTTGTATATCAAACTCCAGCAGATTTAATATGAGCATTCATCATCTGTCAAATCTTTCACATGTCCTTCAAGACAATCAAGTGTAGAACTGTCAATATTTTCTGTCAAGAAAAGAAGCTGTCGTTATAGATTTGATGCAGACCCGTTTCTTCCTTTCCACACTGAACTTGCTAGCTGCCATCTGAATTGGGTTCAGAAGATGGGCAAGCAGAGACATTTCTTGGCCTAAGTAACAGCAGAGGCAGAGAAGAGAGGAGCCTGGCTGTTGACTGCAGGGTGTTGTCACCAACCCCGGGGGTAGCACTGGTTGGGTTTGGGGCAGTGGGGGTATTCTAAGAAGAGAAACTTGACAATGGCACAACAGCGTGTGTTTGGAATAAATCTGTGTGGGTAGAAGTACAGAAGCAGCACCCCTAACTGGCTGCTGTCACTGCCCACATCCTGCTCTGTCCATGCACAGTATGCCTCACTGGACTTCTGCAGAGATTAGATGCTCCAGCAAGCCAAGCAAGACTGGTGGTGTTTTGTTTTAATGAAGTAGGGCCTTGCTATGTAGCCCAAGCTGACCTCAAACTCTGCCTCCTCCTGCCTCAGCCTCCCAAGTACCCAAGTACTGGGAATACAAATGTGAGCCACAACCAGACTCATAGTTTTCAAGTTTTGTTTTATTTTTACAGTGGGCAAGTAATCCTGTCAAAAGTCAGAAAAATTTACTTCCTATGCTTTTCCTCAATAACCCTACATTTGCTTTGAAAAAAGAAAAATCAGAAAAACATTTGAGTATTTAAATAAGCTCCCTACAAAAAAAATAAAAAAAGATTTTGGGGGTGGAATATCTCCTAGCAGGTGTGTCTACACTGAATATGATGACAATGTCACCTACAAAGCTCATACTCAAGAACCATGCAATCAGGTTATAAAAATAATGTTTTCAGTGCAAATAATGTTGGGCCATACTCATGGGTATCCCCAGGCATGTGGCCGATGGGTTGGACAAGCAGGTTTGAGCCAAGCTTCACTAACTTGTACCAATAAGCACATAGGGAAAAACACACAAAATTAAACATCTCAAATCCAAAAATCCAAAATTTGAAACACTCCAAATGTGAAATTTTCTGAAGCTCAACTGGTGGTCTTCCAAAATCTGAACACCCCAGAAGTCCAAAACACTCCTGGTTCAGTGTTCTGAATATGGAATAATCAACCTGCATTTTAAAAAGTGTCTATGTGGCAGCAGCTTTTCAGACGTCTGTCTGAACACCACTACGTCTAGGTTACTTTTCAAAAGTACAGTGTTTTTAAATTTTATTATTGGACAGGGGGCACACACATGCCACTGTATGAGCGTGGAGGTCAGAGAACAACTTTTGGAAGTTGATTCTCTCCTTCCACCATGGGTTCTAAGGGTCAGACTAGGTTGTCAGGTGCCCAGCAAGAGTTTTTTTACCTGTTGGCCTAAATGTTCAGTTTTTCAAAGAACATTATAAACCACAGTATTAAGGTAAAAATGCATATATATTGTTTTCTCAGTGAACTCTGAAATTTTCTTTCATTTCCTGCTGAGGTCTAAATACAGTTGGCTCTTATGCCTAATAGAGGCTATTCTATAATGTGAAGGATCTCAGAATTAGAAGCATAACTGAGCATTTTCATTTAATAGCCAGTCCACAAAGGAATAGCACACACACGCATGCACACACACGTGCACACACACACACACGTGCACACACATACACACACACACACAAACCAAACCACAACAGTGAATATCAAAAAAATTTATTTTCTTTTCTTCATATACACATATGCATGCATGTATATATGTTTTGTGATATAATTAGCATATATTTGTACAAAATAATGGAGTTCATGATGACATTTTCACAAACATACAACCTTAATCATACTCATCCACTTCCCTACCAGCTCCTTTCCTGACACAGTATTCTTCCTCCCCTCAAACAGGCCCCTTTCTACTTTCATGTCTTTTTAGAATTTTTTCCTTAGGACTTAGCAGTTAAGAGCATTGGCTGCTGTTGCAGAGGACCTGGGTTCAGCTCCCAGCACCTACATGGCAGCTAACAACCATCCATAACTCCAGTCCCAGGGGATCCAATACCCTCTTCTGACCTCCTCAGGCATTGGATGAGATGGGTGCATTTATATACATACAAGAAAGACAATCATAACATAAAAATAAAAATTATCCCTTGAGACAGGGTCTTGCTACATGGCCCAGGAGGGCCTCAAACCCATGATTCTCCTGCCTCCACTTCACTAGTGCTGGGAACATAGGCATGAGACAAAAATCAAGATTCTCCATATACAGAAAATGAGGTATTTCATCTGAGTCTGACTTATTTGGCTTAAAATGATAAGCCATTTTTCAGTAAATTACTCAAATTCATTTTTCGTGTCTGAATAATACCCCACTGTGTATATATGCAACATTTTGTCATCTATTCATTCCCTGATGGGCAAATTTCATAACTTGGCTATTAAACCACTTTTTTAATAACCGGAAATAAGTTGGAAACATCACGTTCCATTATCTCTAAAAAGCATAATAATACATATTACCCTAGAAAATAGGCACAGTAAAACTATCAATATCATTAAAGTTAAAATTCTATTGTATATATTCACATTATGTCAACTGTCCCAATAGCGTATTTTAAAAGCCTTTTCTCCCTCCTGTTCAAGATCTAATCCAGATCCACACATCAGATAGCTGTGATTTCTCTTTAGTCTGTTTTGATATAGAACATTTCTCAATCAGGGTCTTGATACTATGCAGCCCTGGTAGGCACTATGTAGACCAAGGTAGTCTTGAACTTGTATAGTAGATCCTCCTGCCCCTGTCTCCCAAGTGCTGAGGTTTCAAGAATGTGCCACCATGCCTGGCTTAATTATTTTCACTGTCTTGACCTTGATGGGTATTCTGTTTTAGAGACAGGGTCTCCTGTAGCCAGGCTGGCCTTGAACTTTGATCCTTCTGCCTCAACCTCCCCAGTGCTGGTATTATAGGTATGTACCACTATGCCTGGTTTTATCCAGTACTGGAGATTCAAACCAGGGCTTCATGCATGCTAAGCAAGCACTCTGTCAAATGAGCTACATCTCCAGCAACCCAAGAACATTGGTCAGTTATGTCCCTTAATTTGTTGTCTGGTGTTTCACTAGAATTAAAGTGTTTTAGCTAGAACACTACATAATGAAGATGTGTTCCCCTCAGTGTATCACATGAGGAAGCACAGAATGCCTGTTTTTTATTTTATTTTGTTTGAGATAGTCTCTAATGGTCCAGGTTGGCCTTAAAATACCCTGTATCCAAGACTGACTTTAAACTCCTGCCTCCAACTCGTAGGAAGGGAGTGCGCTACCATCCCTGGCTACTTTGTCTCACTATTAGTGATGCTAACTCTGCTCACTTAGTTTCTCCAAATTCAAATTGGTATTTTTCCCCTTGTCATTATTAATAAGGAGTTTTTGTAGAAATAGGTGAAAAAGATCATGAAAACTGAATATAGGAACAAGTCTACTTACAAAACATGTGCCCTGAACCAACAAGCCAATCTCAATCTCAAAGCTCAGGCTTCAGCATAGAATATTCAACAGATGCTTATTTAGGGAGTGAATTCTACATTGATTAGGACAAACGTGTCAGTGTACCATATACCATTTATAGTGTCATAGTAAGACATCAAAACATTTGTACATTATTGTTGCTGAATATTCTGATTCTCTAAGATTAAGTTTCTAAGCTCTGCTAGAAGAACATGGTCCATATCAATGCTGATGAAAATACTACACAAAATACCTTGCCTAAACTTCTCACTACAAACTCCTATAATCTCAGTCTAAGCATACTGCCTTTATTTACTTCTGCAACGGGGGAAAAAAAAAGCACTATGCAATCAGTGTGGGTAGTTTAGTACTATATCCATCAGCTCAAAGCATTTTTTTAACTCATAGATCAAGCACCTATCTAAAGACAAAATACTCAACATGTCCTATAAATAGAAGCAGTAAAGAATAAAAATTTATTTTTATAATAATGTCACTTTGAAACAATTACCAATTATCTTAATTACCCGCTCCTTAACGAGATCTAACAGGTTCTCTCATTTCTGTTTGCTATGACTGTAGCTAATATATATTACAGAATGAATGGTTTCATAGCAATGCCTAATTTGACAAGAATTGTTTTTACATGTAAATATGCAGAAGGAAACACAACTCCTTTTAATGCTGCTATCTGGAAACTTCATAAATGAAAGGATAAAGATCTTGCCAGCTCAAAGTGAGCTTTTACTTTTGGCCTTTCATTATAATTTGGAATGCAAGATACAGATCACAACATAAAAGAAATTGAGGAAAAACAAGAATTTTTAGCATAAATTCAATAATACTCATTTTTGACAGTTTTAACTTTTTAAAAAATATTTTATTTATTATTTTTATGTGTATGCGTGTATTGCCTGCTTGTAGGTAAGTGCACCCGTGTTGGGCAATGCCCTTGGAGGACAGAAGAGGCTGTCGGATCCCCTGGAACTGGGGTTACGGACAGTTGTTAACTGCCATGTGGGTGCTGGGATTCAAACACGTGTCTTCTGCAAGAACAACCACTGTTCTTAACCGCTGAGCTATCTCTCCAGCCCTATAGTTTTAACTTTTAAAGGCATTTGAGCAAGAATGCCAAGCCAATTCAACAGAGAATCAATATTCTTTTAAAAAATGGTGCTGGGACAAATGGGTAGTAACATTCAAAAGAATGACACTGTAACACACCAATCACAAATACCAACTCAAATAGGAAATAAAATACCTAAATAGAAGGGCTACAATGTCGAAATTCTTAGAGGACAACATAGGCATACATCTTCATAACTTTATCTTTAGACTGTGGTTTCTTAAATGCAATGTCAAAAGCATCCCAGCACCCACATGGTGGCGAACAGTCATCCATAACACCAGTTCACCAGGAATCTGACTCCCTCTTCTGACCGCCACAGGCACTGCATGCACATGGTACACTAACATACATGCAGGCAAAACACTTATACACATAAAAAGATTTTAAAAAATTTTTAAAAAAGTAAAACGATGTCCAGCATGGTAGTGCACACCCACGGTCTAGTACTTAAGAGGTGCAGGCAAGAAGATCAGGGGTTCAAGGCCAGCCTCAGCTCTATGAGACCCTGTCTTAAAAAACAAAGAGAGAGAAGAAAAGAAAGCCCAAACCATGAGATAGCACTTCATACCAAGATGGATATAATTTTAAAAAATATTTTATTATTTTTATTTTATGTGTATGAGTGTACTGCCTGAGTGTAGGTGAGTGCACTTGTGTCGTGCAATGCCCACGAGGACAGAAGAGGCTGTCAGATCCCTTGGAACTGGAGTTACGGACTGTTGTTAGCTGCCACGTGGGTGCTGGGATTTAAACCCAGGTCTTCTGCAAGAACAACCAGTGTTCTCAACCATTGAGCCACCTCTACAGCCCTTGGATATAATTTTTTAAAAAAATGAAATGAGCTGGGTATGGCGGCCCATACCAGTAATCCCAGTATTTGGGAGGAGAATCAGGAGTTAAAGATCAAAAAGGTATAAAGTAAGTTTGGGGCCGGTCTGGACACAAAATGATGCAGCTGCACTGGAAATGTTTGGCACTTCCTTCCAAAGGGAAGCAGAGCTAATACAATTACCTAGCAACTCCACTCCCAAGTAGACGCCTAAGAGAAGGAAAAAGGTTCGCACAGAATGAGAGTTCTATTTGCTTTGAGAGTCAGGTAAGACAGGGTCTTACGCTGAAGCGCTGACTGTCCTTTGTCTGTGTATGCTATGCTCAGACTTGTCTTGAACTTGCAGCAATTCTCTTGCCTCATCCTCTCAAGTGCTGGGATTACAGGTGTGAGCTACCACAACTAATTTGGTATACCCTTTACCACATGGATATGGTATACCAGGAATATTATTCTGAGTAAAATGGATTTCTGATACATGCTATTACATGAGTAAATCCTGAAAAAAAAAGCCAAATCACTGGATAAATAACATATAACTACTCATACAAAGCAGTTAGAATAAGCAAACTGACAGAAAGTAGGTTAGGTCTTCCAGAAGAGGGAAAAGGGAAGTCAGTACTTAATAGGATATAAAATTTCTATTTGGAATGATGTAGAAACTTTGCAAATATAGTGACCAAGACTACAAAATACTTGATGTAAGTAATGCCATTAAGTTTATACGGTTAAAATGAAAGATCAGGCTGGCACACTGGCTCATCAGGTAAAGGTTCTGGTTACCAAGCCTGTTGACCTGACTTTGATCCATGGGTTCCATGTGGTGCAAAGACAGAACTGACTCCCTCATGCTGTCCTCTCACCTGCACATGTATGCTATGGTATTCATGCACACACAAATAAATAATACAAATCAAATAGCTACATTTTAAAAAAGAGGACGAAGAGCTGGGCATGGTGGCACATGTCTATAATTCTAGCACTCAAGAGGCTGAGGAAGAGAGATTGTGAATTTAAGACCAATCTGGGCTACAACAATAACTAAGTGGAGGCTGACAAGATGGATCAGTAGTAAAGTTGGCTGCTGTAAAGCCTGAACATCTGAGTTCAATCCCCAGAACCCAAAACGTCCTCTGAACTCCATACACATGCCCATGGCACACGAACACCCACAAAAAAAAAATGTAAAACAATTTTTAAACAAAGTCTTTAAGTCCTTGTTATTTGTATTTTCAATAAAACATCAATGACAATTTAATATAAAGAATTTTTCAAACATACATAATCATTAAGAGTCTTACAATGAATTACTAATCTGAAGAGTACAGAGAACTTCAGAATACCTAGGAATGATGGAATTAGTAAACAACCAGTATCTCTTATAAAAGATAAGACATCTTTCTTGAATAAATACATAAAATTAAATTATTTTTTAAAGAATAAGGTATTACACCTGCTACATGAGCCTTGAAAAGATAATCCTCAGGTAGAGGAACCACACACAACCAGCCACATGGTATGATTCCATTTAGATGGGACGTCCAGAAGAGGCAAGTCTAGAAACCAAGATTTGTACACAAGTGGTTTGGAAGGACTGGTAAGGTCCCTTTTGAGAATGAAAGATTGTACTGAAATTAGTAGTAATGGTTACACAACTCTCCAAATATAGTAAATATCATATCACTGAACTAAACTAGGGCAAATTTTATGGTATATGAATAACAACTTAGAAAGAATATTTTAAAAATTAAATTGGCACATGCCACAAAGCAGCCAAGTGAACAGAAAATAGAAGTAGACTCTCATGACCTTAGATTTATGACAAGGGTGACATTACAGCACAATAAGAGAAAGGATGACATGTCAATATGTGTCCAGGGTATTCATAGATGCAAATGGAGGCTACCTTTGACTCCCACAGTACAACCCAAACAAAATCAATTCTAAATTAACTAAGGACCAAGATATGACCTAAAAATTTAAGATTCACAAGTAAAAGCAAACACAGTATCTTTGTGCCCATGCTATAGCCAAAAGATGCCTAAATTTGATATGAAACATAAATAGAAAGGAAACACTAACCTGTTAATCAGAAAATAGAAATAAAAAGACACTGAGTAAAAAGTCAAATCAGAATTAGGAGAATATATGACTCTACATCAAAATAAAAGCTTTTTCTCTCTGACAGGGTCTCATTATCTGGCCCAGGCTGGATTCAAACTTGAATCCTCTCTCTTAGGCTCCCAAATGCTAGGATTACAAGCATGCACCAGCATACCCAGCCATGAAACATTCATCAAAACATAAGAGTTGGATGTGGTTTCTCTCTTTAATTTCCAGCATTCAGGAGGCAGAGGCAGGTGGATCTCTGGTCTATGTAATGAGTTCCAGGCCAGCCAAAGCTACATAATGAGACCCTGTCTCAAAACAAAACAAACAATACAAAAAAAAAAGGGGGGGGGGGGGCGGGGGGAGATAGCTCAGTGGGTAAGAGCACTTGTTACTCCTGAAGAGGACCAATGTTCAGTTCCCAGAACCCACATGGTGACTCACAACCCTTCCTAACTCCAGTTCCAGGGGATCTGATGTCCTCTTCTGGTATCCACAGGTACTAGGCACCAGGTACATATGCACTGCACATACATGCAGATGAAACACTCATATACATAAAAATAAATCTAAAAATTATGTTAAAAGGGGGAGGGGAAGCCAGGCATGGTTGTGGACGCCTTTAATCCCAACACCTCAGAGGCAGAGGCAGGCAAGATCTCTTCCAGGCCAGCTGTGATTAGAGGGGGATCTTGTCTCAAAAAAGGAGAGAGGTGGATAGAAAAATGTCTCAGAAGGTGAAAATGCTTGCCATGCAAGTCTAAGGGCCTGAGTTCAATCCCCGAATCCATGTAGAAAAAGAACCCATGTAAAAAGCCAGATGTGGCGGCTTGCATCTGCAATCCAGGTCCCAGCACTCCTCCGGCAAGATGGGAGGTGGAAACGGGAGAATCAGCTAGAAGCTTATTACATGAGTGCAGTCAGAGGCAAAAGTAACAAGAGATACGCCTCAAAAACAAGGTGGAAGGAGACAACTGACTACCAAAAAGTTGTCCTCTGACCTCCACATGTGTGCCGTGGCATGTGCATGACCACACTCACACACAAAATAAAATAAATTTTTTCTCATCTTTAAAAATATTTTGCCGGGCATGGTGGCACACGCCTTTAATCCCAGCACTTGGGAGGCAGAGGCAGGCGGATCTCTGTGAGTTCAAGGCCAGCCTGGTCTACATAGTGAGTTCCAGGACAGCTGGGAATACAGGGAGACCCTGTCTCAAAAAAACAAAAAAAAAAAAATATATATATATATATATATAATTATTTTTATTTTATGTGTATGAATGTTATGCCTGCACGTAAGTAAGTACACCCTTGTCATGCAATGCCTGCTGAGGAAAGAAGAGACTGTTGGATCTGGTGGAACTGGAGTTATGAACAGTTGTTAGCTGCCATGTGGGTTCTGAGATTCAAACTCAGGTCTCCTGTAAAAAGTTACTGTTCTTAACTGCTGAGCTAACTCTCCAGCCCACAAGATAAATCTTAAAAACATATATTAAGCCGGGCGTGGTGGCACACGCCTTTAATCCCAGCACTTGGGAGGCAGAGGCAGGCGGATCTTTATTTCGAGGCCAGCCTGGTCTACATAGTGAGTTCCAGGATAGCTGGGGCTACAACTGGTCTCAAAAAGACAAAAAAA
>NW_008332825.1:1264797-1286056 GCF_000622305.1 Nannospalax galili
CATTAAAAGAAAGAGTCCGTAAGTAGAAAACTGAGCAAAACTTGGAAATAGTCAAGATGTTCTTCAGTAGCTACATGGAAAAAAAAAAAAATCAAGACTCTGGTACATCCATCCAACAGACACACTGAGATATTTTGTGGCTCTGGCTTGCCTGTATTAACCTAAGGTGGCCTTAAACTTGAAGCAATCCACCGCCCTCCTTCCAAATGCTGAAATTATAGGCATAGGATACCACTCAGCATAAAAGAATAATGTTAAAAAACAAATGAGCCACCAAGTCACAAAAAGACAGGAACATAAAATAGACGTTAAGGAAAAGAAACCAAACTAAAAAGGCTACATATTATATGATTTCAACTACAAGGCATTATGGAAAAATCAAAAACCATAGAGAATAAAAAGATCACGGTTTGCCAGAGGCTCTAGAGACTGGTAGTGGTGGCACAGGTGCTAGGGAAGCATGGACAGGTGAGCACAGAGCCATCTGCAGGGTGATTAAGCCATTCTGAAGATAGCTTGATGATGGATACATAACACTGTGCATATATCAAAACCCATAGAATATACGACACAAGACAAAACCCAAATAAAAACTATGGGCTTTGGGGGCTGGAGAGACGGCTCAGCAGTTAAGAGCACTGACTGCTCTTGCAGAGGACCTGGGTTCGATTCTCAGCACCCACGTGGCGGCTACGAATTGTCCTTAACTCCAGTTCCAAGGGAATCCAAAGCCTTCTTCTGACCTCCTTGGCATTGCAGGACACGGTACACTCACGTACATGCAGGCAATACACTCACACACATAAAAATAAATATTAAAAAAACAAAAAAAACTATGGGCTTTGGTTAACAGTAATCCATTAATACTGACTCATCAATTTCATCTGGTTCAACTTTTCATTTCTCTTCATCAATTTTTTAAAAATCTGGTTCATCAATATTTGCTTTTTGTTCAAGACAGGGTCTCATGTAGTCCAGATTGCCCTTGAACTAGCTGAAGATGACCTTAAACTTCTGATCTTCTCCCTCTACTTCCCAAGTGCTGGGATTGCAGAAACATGCTACCATGCCTGGCTTTGAGTCACCAATTTTTAAACATATACCACACTAAACTTGGTATAATGGCTCACATATGCAATCCTAGCACTACGGAGGCTAAGGCAGAAGAATTGGATTACTGTAGTCCAAGGCCAGCCTAGGCTACAATGACCCTGTCTCAAGAAACCTATACACACAAATGCATCAAATGAATCCAAGGTAATAATAAAGGGCAAATGGGGGGGCGGGGGAATGCAGAAGAGGCAATACACAGAGTTTCTTGTTTTCACTCAATTTTTTTTCTGAAAAAAAACTAAAAACTTCTCAGAAAACTAAAAGGTTAGCCAGGCATGGCAGAGCACGTTTGTAATCCCAGTATTTGGGAGACTGAGGCAACCGAACCAGGAGATTAGCACAGAGAGCATGACGTCAACCTGGGCTATATGAGTCAAGACAGGGAGGAGGAGAATCTTCTATGTTACTGGATAAAGAGGAGGAGGAAAAGTGTGAGCTATTATAGGAGACATCCTCACTGAACCTGATCACAGACACAGTCCAAAAGAACAAGAAATGATATCAGCAGACTTAATGGTAGAACAGAATAAGCTACAAAGAGTAAGAAAAAAACCTCCAGAAACTCATTCCAGACAATTCCTCCAAACCTCTAAACTGAACTTTATGTTAAGGGAGAAACAAACTCCAATGGCATCATTACTCCATTGTGGAAAAACTCTCCACCGCTTACAGAGACACACAGACACAAACAAAACATTTTTGACTTTCTGAAATAGGGTCACACAGTGTACCTGTGACTGACCTGGAACTCAAAGATCACCTGCCTCTGCCTCCCAGGTGTTGGGAAATTAAAGGCGTGTGCCACCATGCCCAGCATGTTAAAAGTTTCTAATAAATTAAGGATTTCAGTTGATCTTCAGGAAAAAAAGTTCCATCTCTAATAAAATCATTCAAGTTTAGAAACACCACAGACTATTTTGATGATTCCAATATCCTAAAATGAGGTGACTCTACCAAACAAAAGACTTACCTTTCCTGAAACAGATTCTCCATCATAGAAGAGATAGTGCTTTTCTACTTTACCATCTTCAGTTTTCATTTCTGCCATTTTCCTGGTTTCCCCATCATTAAGGACAACATCAATCTCACAGATGGGACCAAAAAAGCCTCCAAGAAAACTCTGAAATCAAATAAAAATGCTCATGATTATTATGTTTAGCTAGTCACTACAATTTGTAATTCAAATTTAACTACCTTTGACCTAAAGCCAAACATGACAAATCTAGGACTTCAAAAGAAATAAAAACAGATCAAATTCTACATCAAAACTGAGCTGAGGGGGTTGGAGACACTGCACAGCTTGGTGGTCGGGTACCTGCCTCAAATGTACAGGGACAGGATTCAATCCCTGGCCCTGCTAAACAAATCACAGCAACAAAAAGTTGAGCTAAGCACAAAATAAAAAGATAGTTAATACTGCAGTTTACACTTAAAATTAAGAGATTTCATCTTATATTTTCTACAACCAAATAAAACCCACTGAAACACGCTATAAATGCAATCATTTCCATAGGTAACCCACAAAAATAATCAAATACCAACATATCCAAATGTAGAGTTGATTCTCAACATCCAAGTTAGACCTCTATTAAGTTCTTCCATCACAGAACTTGCACAATCCAATTTATTCCTTCAAGTAAGGATTCCAGTGTACAACTTACTATAAAATCTACTGCTGCTGGGCATGGTGGCTTTTAATCCCAGCACCTGGGAGGCAGCAGCAGGCGGATCTCTGTGAGTTCAAGGCCAGCCTGGTCTACAAAGTGAGTTCCAGGTCAGCTGGGGCTATAAGGAGACCCTATCTCAAAAAGACCAAAAAAGAAAAAGAAAAAAAAAAATCTGCTAAGGTCTGTTCAGAGAATGTTACACTACCTAAGACCTTTGCGAAACCTGGTGCTAATGGAAGAGACATGAAATTTCCATAAAATTTCCCAAAGGAAGTATGTAAGCCTTGTTCTGTAAATTCTGAATACGACAGAAATAAGCAGGACAAACATGCATCTCCTGCCAAGGCAAAATATACTGGTTGTCAGTATATCAACTGCAGAGACCCTTGACAATTCAGGTATTAGGTTTAGCTATGGAGCATTCTCCCTAATGACAAGGATCTAGTCTCTAAATTTACAGATAACAGTCTCCTACCATGTTGGCTTACTTCCTTTCTCAAGTTTGTGTTTTGAGATGGTGTCTATGTTCCCCAATCTGGCTCAGCCTCCCAAGCAGCTAGACCCACAGGCACACCCCACCACACTAGCTCTGATATCCCTTCTTAGTCTGCTCTGCACAAAAAACAAAGCAACAAACATTTTAAAAATATTAATTTTATTTTATCAAAAATAATCTCAAAAAGACAAGTATTGCATGTTTTCCCTCATAGAATCCACATTTTGAGACCCTGTCTCAAAAAGGCCAAAAAATAATTAAATATTAAAAAATAAATTAGAACTACTTTGAAAGTAGTTTGGGGCCAAGGAGATGGTTCAGCATATGAAGATGCTTGACACCAAGCCTGGTAACCTGAGTTTGATCCCCAGGACATGTGCACTGTGACATGTTTGTGCACACATGCATACACACCACACATATTTAATAAATGTAATTTAAATTTATTTATGTGTATGTTAAACGTGTGTAAATCCCTAAAAAGGACATCAGACCCCTTGGAGCTAGATTTATAGACAGTTATGAACTGCCCATGTGGGTGCTGGGAACTGAATTCATGTCCTACGGAAGAGCAAAAAGTGCTCTTCATTGGTAAACCACCTCTCCAGCCCATAATGTAAAAAAAAAATTAATTAAAAAAAAAGTAGTTTGAGGGACTGGAGAGATGGCTCAGAAGTTAAGAGCACTGACTGCTCTTGCAGAGGACCCGGGTTCAATTCCCAGCACCCATATGGCGGTTACGAACCGTCTTTAACTCCAGTTCCAGGGGAATCCGAAGCCCTCTTCTGACCTCCGAGGCACTGCACGACACGGGTGCACTCACATACATGCAGGCAATACACTCATACACATAAAATAAAATAATAATAAATTAAAAAAAATTTTTTTGGTCTTTTTTGAGTTGGGGTCTCCCTGTAGCCCCAGCTGTTTTGGAACTCACTATGTAGACCAGGCTGGCCTTGAACTCACAGAGATCTGCCTGCCTCTGCCCTCCCAAGTGCTGGGATTAAAGGCATGCGCTGCCACGCCCAGCTTAAATAAAATATTAAAAAAATAAATAAAGTAGTTTGGCAGCTGGCCTTGGTGGGTATTGTCTATAATCCCAGCACTCAGGAGGCTGAGGCAAGAGGACTGCCAAAAGTTCAAGGCCATCCTAGAATATCAGAATCTAGCCACTATTTTGTAGCCGTTCCCCTCTTTCACAGACACTGGCAGGTACCCTACTGGAGCACATTCTGTGAGACCACAGCTGACGAACATGCCAGTGCCAGGAAACCTCACCTGGGAAGCAAGGGGGTGCCACATCCTGTTCCCCCACATGCCCCCCCCCGCCTCCTCTCTGGAAATCAGTCTGGCTGCAGGTTCTTGCTGTGAACCTCCCCATCCTAGAAAAGCAGAAGAGGCGCCCTCCTCTGCCAAGTGGGCTCTGATTCTCTCCAGAGACCCTGCCATGCTGTCTGTCTCTGGTACTGGGGTGTGAGGTCTCCTAGGAGCCCCATCATGCTGCTGTTCCTCTCTCTGTCCATGATAACTCTTCTAATAACTCCATAGTCCCCAGTAATCTAATCTATCTGTCTCAGTGTCCTCTTGAACCACTCACTCCATCCAAACCCTAATACACAGTGAGTTCTAGGACAGCCTCGAGTGCAGAATGAGACCTCGTCTAAAAACAAACAAAACAAAACAAAACAACAAAAAACACATAAGACAAAACAGAGGTGTTAGTCCTATTTTGTTTTATCTTGGCTCTTGATGTTCACTCTGTGAAGTTCATCAAGCAATCTGTACAATTTTTATAAATAAGGCTGACTTCAAGTAAAAGTTATTTTATTTTTAAAATTTATTTATTTATTTATTTATTTATTTATTTATTTATTTATTTTGTCTTTTTGAAGAAGGGTCTCCCTGTAGCCCCAGCTGTCCTGGAACTCACTATGTAGACCAGGCTGGCCTGGAACTCACTGAGATCCGCGTGCCTCTGCCTCCCAAGTGCTCGGATTATAGGCGTGCGCCACCACGCCTGGCTTATTATTCTTATTTTGAGTGTACTGCCTGCATGTAGTTAAGTGCACCCATGTCATGCAATGCCCTCAGAGGACAGAAGAGGCTGTCAGATCCCCTGGAGTTACGAACAGTTGTTAGCTGCCACGTGGGTGCTGGAATTTGAACTCTGGTCTTCTGCAGGAACAACCAGTGTTCTTAACTGCTAAGCCATCTCTCCAGCCCCACAAATAAAAGTTATTTTAAACACATATACAGTATATTCTCGAATGTTCTACATAGATGGAACTACTGGCTTTCCAGACACAACAGCCTCAAATGATGGGAGTTCTCTGTGCAACAGTTCATCAGATTTGCTCATTTCTACCTTGTCCTCAAGCCAAACAAAGTGCCTTTACTTACTCATCCTTTGATGGCTGACTCATCTCCACAAGAACTTTCTCTGACCACCTAATCCAAATTAGACTCTCCAAGCCTAAGTCTCACAGATGGATGATGGTGCCCTTTGAGCTCTAAACTCTGTGAGAACGGACATTTTATCCTTTGCTCCTTGCTGAAGAAATGGGGCCTAAGAGCAGTGTGTGGCATTTAACACAAGGTACACAAATACTGTTGAGTGTTAAATTAACTTCACACATACACAGCATTCCAGTAATAGAAAATAAGTGACTAAATAAAATGAACTGAAATCTGTACTAGTTGATAAGGCAAGTCCTTTCCCAGAAAATCAGGATTAGTGTAGTAAGGAGGTCTAAGTAGAGAACTTGCGTTAAGTCTCAGTTCTGTCCTCTGGTGACAGGTAACAACAGCCAACAAACTAATGAGCCTCCTAAGGCTACCATGTAGCTCACAGGTAATCAAGGACCAAACTCCTAAACTTAGGTTTCCTTGTTTGCATCATTCCTATGTTAACAAAACGAACAATTCCAAACGACCAACTAGAAGTTATCAGAATAGTACTTTTTTTTTCTTTTCAAGCAGGATCTTATACTATGTAGCCCTGGCTGGCCTGGACCTCACTATGGTCTAGCTTCTAATTCAGAGGGGTCAGCCTGCCTCTACCTCTGCTGGGATTAAAGGCATGATACGCCCAGTCCAGGCTAATACTTTTGACATATACAAAAGACAAAACAGCAAATTTTCTTTCTGAAATGGATGCTTTCTTCTTTCTTAGCAACATTACAAATAAGAAACTCACATTTTAACCAGAAAACTATCTTTAAGACTAAACAGTTAGAAATCCAAGAATGAAAAGCTAAATGGTAGGGTTTTTTATTCCTTTCAGGACTGATCACAGCACCTTGTGCATATATTCTACCACTGACCTATAAACACCCCCCTGCTTTTTCCCAAAAATTGAGAATAGGTCTAAGTTGCCTATGTTAGCCTCAATCTTGTGATCCCTCTGGCCTCAGCTCCCAAGTGCCATTAAACACCATGCCCTATGTCCCAGTTACCTTTCATAGCCTAAGTCTTAAGGTCAAGACGTCCTGAAAATGGAAATTTTGAAATAGTATTTTCTCCAAAGAATTACAAATATGTGAAACTCAAATCAATTAGCTGGGTGTGGTAGTACACACCTTTAATCCCAGCACTGGGGAGGCAGAGGCAGGCAGATCTCTGAGTTCAAGGCCATCCTGGTCTACAAAGTTGAGTTCTAGTCCAGGTGGGGCTACAGGGAGACCCTGTCTCAAAAACAAAACTAAACAAAAATCAAATATTTAGTAATTACCCACTATGTGCAACATACTGAGCCAGCAAGGAGGAAGGTGAAGGCAGAAGGAGAAAATGATGAAAGGGTGAAAGGCAATACCCAAGTACCTGCCTATTTTAGATAAGGAAAGTAAATCAGATACATTAATGATGTCAATGGGCAGTGAGGGCAATACAGTGAGCTCTCCCTCCTGTGACACCTACATTAGCTGATATGAGTTACAAAATGAAGGCAGGGAAGTTAAAATTAATTTTTCCCCTAATATAACACTTTCCGGATACCTTCCTCTTCTTAAAGAAAGGAGGAAAGAAAAGATTTGTAAACTATAAATTGTTTTACAAATAAAATGAATTATGGTAACTTTTTCCACAGGGATATCCTTTATAACACAGAGAGCTATCTTTCACATTTCAAAGCCAATTATTTAAAGACCAAGTAAGAAAATACTATTTCCACAAAATTTAAATTGCCACTAAAGTTGCCAACATACACAAATAGACAAAAGTTTTATATTTTAAAATAGTAAACCAAAAAAATCTTATTCTGACATTATTAAAACTTAAAAATTGCCAGCACAAGGCCAGGCGTGGTGGCCCACACCTTTGATCGTAGTACTCAGGAGGCAGAGGCAGGCTGATCTCTGAGTTCAAGGCCATCCTGGTCTACAAAATGAGTTCCAGGCCAGCTGGGGCTATAGGGAGACCATGTCTCAAAAAGACCACCATAGGAAGCTGGGAGTGAAAGCACAAGCCTTTAATCCCTGCAGAGGCAGGCAGATAGATCTCTAAGTTTGAGCCCAGTCTTGTCTACAGAGCCAAGTTTCAGGCAAGCCAGTAATGCACAGTGAAACCTCTTTAAAAAAATAAAACCTTAGAGCATGGTGGTAGATGACTAGAGTCTCAGCACTGGGAAGGTAGAGGCAGGACATTTACTCAAAGTTTTAGGCCATCTTGGTCTACATCCTGGGTTCTATGTCTGTTAGGGCTACATAGTGAGATTGTCTCAAAATAAACTTTTTAATTAAAACATAATGAAAAGTAGACTTGTTTAACAATTGTGTATGTGCGCATGCACATATGCATGGCCCCGAACACATGTAGAGATCAGAGGACAACTTTGGGGGAGTCTTTTCTCTTTTTCCACCAGGTGAGTTCCAGGCTTACTAACAAGCACCTTTACACTGAGCCATCTCACTGGCTCACTCTTTTCAATGCATTAAAAAAAAAAAAAAAATCAACCTCATATCTCTGTGAATTCAAGGCCACCCTGGTCTACATAGTGAGTTGCAGGACAAGTGGGGCAACAGGGAGACCCTGTCTCAAAAAGACATTAAAAAATAAAATAAAAAAATAAATAATCAGAAGCTTAGTACAGTACATGCAGAGGACTAACAAGAGGTTGAAGAGCAACTACAGTACTTCAACTAGTTGACTAGACCACAGTGATTTCACAAACCTGTTGTCTTACTAAAAAGAATCCTCCAGATTATAGATGTTTTACACTGAGTATGTTGACAATGCAAAGAACTTGTGAGTAAAGTTTGTCTTGTTTTCTCTCTAAAAAGAATTGCAAAATTCTTCACCCAAAGGCTTGCTTTGAAATATTTTATTTCAAGATGTGTATCTTCTTTTGCTGGGGGTGGGGTTGAAACATCTAATGACTGTGTAGCCCAAGCTGGCCTGGAACTTACAGAGCTCCTCTTGCATCAGCCTCCTGAGTTCTAGTATTACAGACACACACCAGCACCCCTGGCTTTTTATTATTTATTCTACTTTTTCTTTTTCTTCTTTTGAGAAGGCCCACAAGAGTATCAGGGCACATGTGTAGAAGTTAGAGGATATTTTGCAAGAGTTTGCTCTCTTCCACTATGTGGGTTCAGGGGATTGAATTCAGGCTGACAGGCTTGGCAGCAAGTGCCTTTACCACTAAAGCATTTCAGTGGCCCCCCCCCAGCTTTCAAATGTGCACTTTCTATCCTTTCTTTTTTAGTTGGTTTTATTGTCTACTTTGTTTTTTTTGTTTTTGTTTGTTTTCTTTTTTGGTTCTTGGATCTCACTTGAATCAAGCCAAATAAGCCAAAAGAATATGAAATTTGGGGGTGGAGGTGTAGCTAACCTGCTTGGTTCCAACCTGAGCAACACACACACACACATACACACACACACACACACACACACACACACACACACACATACTTTTTTCAGGGCTGGAAAGATGGCTCAGAGGACCTGAGTTCCACTCCCAGCACCCACATGGTGGATAACAAACATCTGTAACTGCACTTTCAGGGTATCTAACGGCCTTCTCTGGCCTCCATGCAAACGGCATGCAAGGGTGCACACTTACATGCATGTAAAACACTCATAAAAGTAAATAAAAAATATTAATTTTTTTCCAGGAAAAATAGCAATTAATATACAAGTTTAAGTGTGCTTAATTCTCACAGCCCTATGGGCTAAAGCCTGTAATCTCAACACTTGGAAGGTTGAAGCAAGAGAACTGCCACAAAATCAAACCCACCCTGGACTACAGAGGGAATACCAGTCTAACCAGATCCACATGGCAAGACTATGTGTCAAAAAATAATAATTTATAAACCCTATTGAGCATTGCCATCTAAAAAATTACATGGGAATACATAAAAACAAGCTCTGTAGCCATCACTGAAGAAATTTAAGTCTTGTGGACGAAAAGAAATGGAACTCAGGTGAAATGAAGGCTCTCAAATTTATTCACTTAACCCACACACAATGAAACAGCAAATTCTCATCCATTCATTACATTTGTGTCCACATCCATGTTTTAAAGATTTACGACTTCATTTACATTTGAGGAGTAACTTGAAAATAAAAATAAACTGCTCTTGAACATAATTAGAAAAGGGACGAATTACAAATGTAAGCAATGAAAGAAGGCTCCCCAACACTCAAGTAATTCCTATTCACAACTGCAATTTCCCCCTTAAACTACTTTAAAAATATTTAACTCTCCATAGACTGCAAGCTACCGTGGCCGCACCTACTATATGTGTTTAATGAAGGAAAAAGCGCCCAGAATGAACGCATGCCCCCACCACCACCTGAAGCAACACTATTTCTGACTTGAAATTACTTAACCAAAGCAACGTTTTTCCACTGCGCCTGGCTGCCTGAGCTGCGAGCCTGGGGAGCAGGTGGCCGACGGGCGCACACAGTAGGCTCTCAAGGATGCCAGTTAACACTGCCCTGCGAGCCGCCGCCTCCTTAGCTGTGGTCAAGCGCTCTGATTTCCCTCCCGCCCTTGGCTTCGGGGACACTTCCACATCCCAGAGCGTCAAGCGGGAGAAACCGCTCACGACGGAAGTAATAGCCGACCTTCAAGTCGGGAGTTAAGGGACGGTCCCAGCCGCGGACAGCCTCTTCTCTCCCACCGCTACCATCCCACAAGGGTCCAGCCTCCACCCGGCTCGGAGCCTGCAGGCTGTCCCGGTCCGGGTGGAAAAGATCACCGCAGCTCCTGCAGGCCGGGCACCGTGTGGACAGCAGGTCCCGTCCGGAACCGAGAACTCGGGCCCCAGGCTGTCCCGGGCCGGGCCGGCTACCTTGGAGGTCGAGGCGGCCGCGGGCCTCGCTGGCGGGCTCCGAACACCCAACCACGGCCCCCACAGCCGGTCCAGAAAGGCGGGCAGAGGCTCCGACATGGCCAGGACCGCGCGCAGCCCGCCGCAGGTGCTCAGGCCTCGCGGGGACAGCGCAGAGGCGCCGCCCGCTCTCCGCAGCCGGAGCAGACGGCAGGCCTCACCCGCCGCGCGCCGCTTCCCTGCGGGCTCCCGCCGCGCCTGCCGTTAGCCTTGCGGCCGCGCGTTCCGACCCGGGACGGGAGACAGCCACGCCGTAGCGACTCACCATTGTCGGCGACTGCCGTGTCCCGGCTCTTTACTCCTCTTCCCTAAGAACTCCCTGCTGCCTGCGCCCGCCGCCCGTCACGTGACCGCGGGCCGCCCGCCGCACGTGACCACTCCCTTCCCTCCTTGTTCCAGCCCCGCCCGGCCGCTCCTGTCCCCACCCCGAAGGCGGTTTGGGGCGGGGCCTCAGACTCCGCCCCCGTTGGGGCATGGCCATCGGGCCCGGCGCCAGGTGGGCGGGGCCGGAGGTAGGTCCCCGAATTCTCCGCCTCATGGCTGTCACGTGACTGCCTTTGTGCCGCTCCTCCCAGACACGCCCACTTCCTTTCCCTTGGGGAAGTTTGAGGGGCGGGGATGGAGGGAAGGATTTGTGCGGGACGCGCTGTCCCGGCTCTCTCTGCGGTTCGGACGTGAGCCTGCGGTCCGGAAGCCTGTCCCAGGCCCTTCGACCCGCACCTGAGGTGCCTCCCAGACGACATGCTCGCCTTTCCCCCCAGATGAGAAGACAGGGGAGAAAGTCAATCAGCACTTCCATTGTTCCGCAGGTCGGGACAGCTCCGGACCCAGCCAGCCAACCCGGCTCCTGGGATCGGCCTTCCTGAAAGTTCCAGGAGGGTACAAACCTAGACCTGGGGATGTATGAAATTCTTTGTCGGCTTTTGACCTGAATCTCGGCAGTACTCTCCATTAGGGGGAGAATCATCATTCCACCGTAACAAAATCAGACCTGGGAGGCAGGACCACGAAGTATGCAAGCCTCAGATGTAAGGATTGAAATCAGATTGGGCTCCAAACGTGACTGAATTCAAAGTTTGGAAATCAAGCAACATAAACCCCACTCTACCCGGCCGCCTCCCGTGTGGAGAATGACCTGGTTTATGATCTTACTGCACTTACCTCTGGAATGCCTTTGGATTAAAGCTGTGTACCACCACGTCGGGTATATGCAGTGCTGCAGCCTGAACCCAGCGCTTCATGCATGCTAGGCAGCCACGCAGCCAGCTGAGCCACTTCCTTGTCTATAGGTCAAAGACTAGATCAATGGAAATTTAAAAATAGTTGGACTGAAAGATCATAATAAACAATACACATCAAATTTTGTAGGATGCAGCTGAAATAATGCTTAGAGTGAAAATCTGTAACAAAATGCTTTTAATTGAAAACAAGGTCAAAAGTGCTCTGTTTCTGTACCAAAGGGGGGGAAAAAGTTTTGGAATGGATGGGTGTTTGTTTATATATTTTTGAGACCATGTCTCACTACAATGGCTTGGTTTTTCTGGAACACTCTTATGTACCCCAGGCTGACCTCAAACAAAGGTACAACACTATAGGGACACAGAGAATTTATAGTTGAAAATAATCTAGAGGCTGGAGAGATGGCTCAGCGGTTAAGAGAATTGGCTGCTCTTGCAGAGGGCCCAAATTCCATTCCCAGCACACACATGAAGGCTAACAACCATTGATAACCTAGAGTAACTCTAGTTCCAAGAGATCCGACACCCTCTTCTGACCCCCACAGGCATTACACACATGCAGGCAACAATAATAAAATATTTTTTAAAAAATAAAATAGTCTATAGTTTTAAAAAACTTTGAATCAAGCCAGGTTTAGTGGCACGAACATTTAATCCCAGCACTCGGGAGGCCAGCAAGGCAGGGGGATCTCTGGGAAATCAAAGCCAGCCTAGCCTACATAGTGAGCCTCAACTGGGGAATTGCCTCTATTGGACTAGCCTATGGCCATGTCCGAAGGCATCTTCTTGATGAGTGATGTGGGAGGGCCCAGCCCACTGTGGGTGGTGCCACCCCTGGGCAGGTGGGCCTGTGTTGCATAAGAAAGCAGGCTGAGCAGCGGCCAGGAGAGCAAGCCAGTAAGTTCCTCCATGGCCTGTGCTCCAGCTCCTGCCTCCAGGTTCCTGCCCTGAGTTCTTGCCTTGGGCTCCCTGATGAACGCTGACCTAGGAGATGTAAGACAAATAAACCCTTTCCTCCCCAAGTTGGTATTGGTCAGAGTATTTTGTCACAGCAATGAAGAAACAAACCAGGACACCACTCTTCCAGAGGACCTGAGTTCAGTTCCCAGCACCCACATGAGGAGACTCACAACTGCCTGTAAGTCCAGCTCCA
Organism: Nannospalax galili; assembly: GCF_000622305.1. Classification (NCBI taxonomy): domain Eukaryota; kingdom Metazoa; phylum Chordata; class Mammalia; order Rodentia; family Spalacidae; genus Nannospalax; species Nannospalax galili. The sequence continues at coordinate 1,277,799 of NW_008332825.1, forward strand.
GGGGATCTAACATCCTTTTCAGGCTACCTCAGGCACCCCCACACTCATGGCACTCAAATGAACAGACACATGAATAAAAATAAAAACAAATCTTAAAAAAAATTGTAGCCCTGATAATCACTACATAGACAGGAATGGCATTGAACTTCTGGTGATCTTCCTGTCCCTCGTGTCTACCTTGGCCTCAAGTGTTTGGACTGCAGGCATGCACCACCATGACATTCTTGGAGATGCTTTATTAGTTTACAGGATGTAGTTTTTATGACTCAACTTTAAGAAGGCTGAGGCTGGTGGTGAAATGCCATACAACACTTCAAGTGGCTCATCCCCTCCCCACCAATGATATACTTTATTCAAACAAGGGCTTCTCATAATCACCCAGCATGAAGGAGCAGAGCTAGAACTCCTTTAAAGCAGGGAAGGTGCTTTGACAGTCCCAAACAAAACAACCGGTAACATTCAGGTAAATGACAAGGTGGTCACTGGTCACAGGACAGCAACCAAATGGTAATAAATGTTTTGAAGAAGAGTATGTGCAGCATAAGAAAGCTGACATTCTCAAAGTGAGTTCACCAGGGTGTAGCTCAGTGGTACAGCCTGTGCTTAGCTTGTGCCAGCCCCTGGGTTCCATTCCCAGTGCCCCCGAGCTTTTTTAAAAAAAATAAAAGGGGCTGAAGAAATGGCTCAGCAGTTAAGAGCACTGACTGCTCTTGCAGAGGACCTGGGTTTGATTCCCAGCAACCACATGGCTACACACCGTCCTTAACTCCAGTTCCACGGGCATCTGAAGCCTCTTCTGACCTCCACGGCATTGCACGACATGGGTGCACTCATCACATACATGCAGGCAATACATTCATACACATAAAATAAAAATAAATAGCCGGGCGTGGTAGTGCACGCCTTTAATCCTAGCACTCGGGAGGCAGAGGCAGGTAGATCTCTATGAGATCCAGGCCAGCCTGGTCTACATAGCAAGTTCCAGGCCAGTTGGGGACACAGGGAGACTGTCTCAAAAAAGAAACCAAATAAACAAATAAATAAAATCTTTCAAAAAGTAATAAAATATGGATGAAAGTGAAAAGATAAAGCATGATACCACTTTGTAAGCATGCTAGTTTCAACAACATAAACACATACTGGGAGAAAATATAAAATGAATGAGGTAGAAGCTGGTGATTGCTTTAAACCGTCATAAACTGCTGTAATAAATAATATTCCTCTGAAATGTAAGCCTTTCAAAGACTCTAACACAGAAAGCAAACATTCTCCCTTTAGCGTTCCCTCCCTTTCTTGCGTCTTCCTTTGGGACTACTGTCCTGTCACAGTCTCCACGGTTTCTGAGGACAGCTTCCAGCATCTGCTCTGGGAACTAGTGATCCACAAGGTGATGAGGCAGGCAAAATGGATGGCAAGGTCTGCCTCTCCCTGGCTGAGTGGTGATGACCAGCTTGCCCTCACTGCACACCAGCTTCCTCAGGTGCCAAATGAGAAACACGAGAGACTCAGGTGATAGGATGTAAATGCTGGGTTCTCAGAACGGCATCAGGATCACGGTCACAGCTCTTCAAATGCTGGTTTCCCTGACCAGGAGGATGACACTGATCTATCCCCGAGAGTAGACAGCTTGTAGGGAAACAGGTTCCTTACTTGGAGTCTCTGAGTCTCAGTTTACCATATGTGAACAGTGCCAGAGCAAGGAGTTCCTGTTTCAAACGGACTAAAAGTCTGTAAGATGGTCAACACAAGCCTTTCATTCCTTCTGTTGATTCTTTCCTGAGGATGGATTTAAAAAAAAACAAAACAAAACAAAACAAAAAACAGCCAGCAGCTTCTCCACCAGCAGAGGGCAATGCCTTCACACCTCAGCTGCAGACCATCACTGTCCAATAGAAACATAAAGCCAACTATACACCATTTGAAGTGCTTCAGAGGCCGCATTTCTTCCTTTTTGTTTCTTTTCTGCTTTAGCAGATGTTCTACTTTGTTCCTCCATTGCTGTGACAAAGCACTCCAACCAATACCAACTTGGGGAGGAAAGGGTTTACTTGGCTTACATCTCCCAGGTTACAGTTCATCGGGGAGCCCAAGGTTAGGCTTAGGAACCTGGAGGCAGGAGCTGGAGCACAGGCCATGGAGGAACACTGCTTACTGGCTTGTTCCCCTGCCCCCTGCTCAGTCTACTTTCTTATACAAGGGGTGACACCACCCACAGTGGCCTGGGCCCTCCCATATCCCTCAACGATCAAGAAAATACCCCACAGACATGGCCACAGGCCAGTCCAATGGAGGAAATTCCCCAGCTGAGGGTCCCTCAGCTCAGGTGTGTCAAGTTGACACTAAAGCTATCGAGCACAGCAGACATGTTTTTTACTATTTAAAAACAAGCTAAAATTAAGTACGTGTTGCTTAACAATGATGGTACACAATCTATGATTATACTAAAACCCACTAAATTATGTAATTTAAAGGGTGAATTATATAGTGTAGGAACTGTATCTGAAAAAAGGTGTTTCAAAAAGTATAAAGAAATGCAAAGGCCAGGTATGGTGGTACATGTCTTTAATCTGAGTACTCAGGAGGCAGAGACAAGCAGATCTCTGTGAAATGGAAGCCGGCCTGGTCTACATAGCAAGTTCCAGGCCAGCTGAAGCTACAAGGAGACCCCCCTATTTCCAAAGAAAAGAAAAAGAAAATGCAGATATGTGACTCAGTTGGTAGAGTGTTTGCCTAGCATGCGCTGAGACCTAGGTTCAATATCTAGCACTACAAAAACCAGGTCTAGAGGCATAGATCTGTAATCTCAACACTTGGGAATTGGAGGCAAGAGGATCAGAAGTTCAAGATCATCCTCAACAACATGTTGGTTTGAGGCTATCCTGGACTACCCCATCTCAAAAAACAAAACAAACAAACAACAACAACAAAAAAAAAAACACAAGGCCAAGCTGGTGGGGAATGAGGCTGAGGCAGGTGTTTGGCTACAAGTTCAAGGTCTGTTTGGTATGTATAGCAAGTTTTAGGTCATCCCAGATTATGTGGTATGGTCCTGTCTCAAAAAAACAAATATAGGCAGAAGTGATGGTTCAGTAAAGAGCTTGCTTTACCAGCCAAGAATGAGTTCAATCCCTAGAACCTAAAAGTGCCAGGCATGGCTCTATGTACTTGTAACCTCAGTAAGGGGGAAGTAGAGGCAAGAGGATCCTGGGGCTCATTGGCCAGCAAGTCTAGCCTAATTGGTGAGCTCCAGGCAAAAGAGAGACTCTCAACATTCCTGAGGTTGACACTGAAGTTTTCATGGCCACCATACGATCTTTCACCCACTGAAAAGAAAACAAGTAAGCAAAGATAGAAGTCCTCCCATTCCAAAATTTGTCCAATTTTCTGTCTGATGAAATTAGAAGTACAGACACCAAATTCTAGACATAGCTAATCATGAGTGTGGGCACTTTATAAAAATTCACAGTTCTAGCCTGCAAAGTTGCTAGTACCTAGACTTTATCTTGCCTGAGATATTATAGATGTCTAAAGAATTATTACCACTACTTATTTTGTCTTTATTATACTTATTTTTTTTTGGTCTTTTTGAGACAGGGTCTCCCTGTAGCCCCAGCTGTCCTGGAACTCACTATATAGACCAGGGTGGCCTTGAACTCACAGAGATCCCCCTGCCTCTGCCTCCCGAGTGCTGGGATTAAAGGCGTGTGCCACCACACCTGGCCTTATACTTATTTTTGTATGAATTTCAGGAATCATGTTTGGGTCATCAGACTCATTAGGCAAGCATTTTGCTAACTGAGCCACATCCTCAGACCTAAATTCTGTATAAGTTGGTTACTTACTTTCCAAAATTAAAGTCAGAAAAAGAAGCATAAATTGATGGACTGAATGTTTAAAACTGGTAGCCAAGATTTTTTCCATATATTCATTTTTTAAAAATTTAATAACCACATGATTAGAAGAAGCATTTCATTACAGCTTTAACATATTCACTAACAATTTCCAGAGCAAAGATACATCTCTTTCAAAAGTGGCTGTAAATTTTTAGGTTCACAGTTGAATTAATACAGTTACACAATATTGAACTCAGTATAAACCCTGTAAGACATAAAATTTAATGAGTTTTTAACCTTTAAAAAAGATCTCCATTTCATTTTAAAATATACTTTTTCCAACAGAAAGACTCCTTTTTTGTTTTGTTTTGTTTTGTTTTTTGGTCTTTTTTGGACAGGGTCTCCCTGTAGTCCCAGCTGGCCTGGAACTCACTATGTAGACCAGGCTGGCCTTGAACTCAGAGAGATCCGCCTGCCTCTGCCTCCTGAGTGCTGGGACTAAAGGCATGTGTTTTTAATGCTACTAACACTTAGATGTTTGCACATGCATCTCTAATCTCTATGTATTTGATTATTACTAGCCACAGTTGGTTACACTCAAATCCTTGTCACCTGAGTGGATATAAAGTTATCAGGTAGATTTCAATGGTAATGTTTATCACCTCTACTAATTAACATGAAGTAAATGTTTATGCTTCCTCCTCAAATATAACTCATTTTTTTATTTGTTGATTTTGTTTGTGTGTATATCATACAGAACATCCCAAACATCTATATACCCACTCCCTAAATGGCACCCTCCCATAGCCTCCCCCCCATACACTGGAGCCCATATACTCTGTCATCCCTGTTACTGTCCACTGTGTTGTCGGCACCCCCAGCTGTTTCCCAGTGCTTGTCCATCTGCTAAATCTAGTCAGCCTATCTAGAGATCCTTCTTTTAGGAAGATCAACTGTTCCTCATCTAGTGGCAATCAATTGCCAATATTCCTTTAGATAAGATTGAGGTCTGCTGTTAATTTTCCAAGTTCTATGCTGGGTTACTGTCTGGGAGTCTCTTGAGCCACCCTGGCCAACAACTCAAAGGAAGGAATATCCTGTCTGGCATTGCTTCTTGTTATGTAGCCTTTAGCTATACACATGGACTCTTAAAGAATTTGATTGGTCCCTTTAATCTTTGGTTATACTTTCCTTTTGGGTGTTTAAGACCCTACAGTTGGCCCAGATAAACCGATTTATTTTTAATCTTAAGACCATTTGAGGATCTGTTCCTCAGGGGTCACATGGGCTTGAGAGGAGCCCTTGGCTCCTTTCTTTTCCCAGTTCTATGTGAAGATAAGTCAAAGGTCCGCTCGACCATGGCTGACTTCACTTGGAATCATGGAGGAAATGTTTCCTCCTCTTTGTAGACTGGACACCAGTTTAAGTCCATTTGGTGGGGTCTCCATGGCCTCCTTGATCAAGAGAACAGATGACTCGCCACAGTTATAGGACATTTTGAGAGATGATCATAGTCCTCTGGAACTTAGTTGACCTAGGAGGGCAAGGAGCAAAAACTGTCCTTTAAGTCTCTCTGATCAAATTAGTATAGGCCTCAAAGTATGGCTGTTAAACATCCAAGAAGGTTAGTTCCACCAGTCTAGTACTTTTAATTACCATGTGCTATATAGATAAAGCCAGGGCGAAGACCAAATGTTCTCAGATAAACCTTGCCTAGTCATATATTCCTTGATCTAGTTGTATGTATAATTTTTCAGTAGGTTGTTGGACTAGTATGGTTCCCTCGGTTTTGTTTTTGGTCTTTTTTTGAGACAGGGTCTCCCAGTAGCCCCAGCTGGCCTGGAACTCACTGTGTAGACCAGGCTGGCCTGGAACTCACAGAGATCAGCCTGCCTCTGCCTCCCAAGTGCTGGGATTAAAGGCGTGTACCACCACACCCAGCTGCCCTCTGGTTGTTTTAAATTAGCTAGGCATTATTTATCTCTTGCATTGTCTAACCCTTCTACCATGGTTTCCCCATTTAAGGTGCCCCCATTTTTCCCATTTCTCCCTTAATAATACCCTTCTCCTATGGTCCCACCTCTCGAGCTCCTTCTTTCCCTTTATCCCCTAGGTTCCTTGTATAACTTTCCCTTCCCCCTCCCCTTAAAATACCCCATTTTTATCAATATCTCCCTTATTAACACCTGTTTCTTGCTGTTCTTCTCTTTCAGATTCTTTCTTTTCCTTTACCTCTCTGGTTCCTTTATTTTCCTGGTTCCTGTAGTGATGTTTGCATACATACTCAATTATAATGATTTGGTGCTAGGATCCATATATAAGGAAGAACATACATCATTTTTTTTTCTGGGTCTGTGTTACTTCACTTAGTATAACAGTTTCTACTTCGATCCATTTACCTGCTTATTTCATTATTTCATCTTTCTTTACTGCTGAGTAAATCTCCATTGTTTAAATGGGCCACATTTTCATTATCCACTTGTCAGTTGAGGGACACTTAGGTTGCTTCCATCTCTTAGCTATTGTGAAAAGAGCAGCAACAAACATGGATGTACAAATGTTGCTGCAAAAGGGTGAGTTCGTTGGGTATATGCCAAGGAGTGGTATAACTGGGTCAAATGGTAGGTTCGTTTGTAGTTTTTTAAGAGTTCTGCACACTGCTTTCCATAGGGATTGAAGAAGTTTGCAGCCTCACCAGCAGTGGATGAGAGTTCCCTTTTCCCCACATCCTCTCCAACATTTGGTATCATTTGTTCTCTTGATCTTAGCCAGTCTGACTGGGGTAAGATGATATCTTAAAGTAGTTTTAATTTGCATTTCCCTAATTACTAGTGATGTTGAACACTTGTAAGATGCTTCTTAGCCATCTTTATTTCTTCTTTTGAGAACTCTCTGTTCAGTTTCTTCGCCCATCTTTTAATTGGGTTACTTCCTGTCTTGATTCTTCGTTTTTTGAGTTCGTTGTATATTCCGGATATTAAACCTCTGTCAGATGTGTTGCTGGTGAAGATTTTCTCCCATTCTGTGGGTTTTCTCTTCACTTCCTTGGTTGCTTCTTCTGATGCACAGAAGTTTTTTAGTTTAATGAGGTCACGTTTGTTGATTCTTGACTTTGTTTCCAGAGCAATTGATATTCGGTTTAGAAAATCCTTTCCTACACCTACATCTTGTAGGTTATTGCCAATGTTTTCTTCTAACAGTTTCAGAGTTTCAGGCTTCACATTGAGGTCTTTGATCCATTTGGAGTTGACTTTTGTGCAAGGTGAAAGATAGGGGTTTAGTTTCATTCTTCTATAGGCAGAGATCCTGTTTTGCCAGCACCATTTGTTGAACATGCTATCTTTCTTCCAGTGAATGTTTTTGGCCCCTTTGTCAGATATAAGGTGGCTGAAATTGCATATATTCATATTTGGGTCTTCATTTTTGTTCCGTTGATCTAAGGGTGTATTTTTGTACCGGTAACATGTTGTTTTTATGACTATAGCTCTGTAATACAGTTTAATGTCTGGTATAGTAATCCCCCCAGCATTGCTTTTAGTGCTCAGGGTTGCTTTGGCTATCTGAGGTCTTTTGTGCTTCCATATGAATCTTAGGATGTTTTTTTCCCAATTCTGTGAAAAATGTCATAGGGATTTTGATTGGCATTGCATTGAAACTATAAATTGCTTTTGATAGGATTCATGAGCATGGGAGTCCTTCCATCTTCTGATGTCTTCCACAATCTCTTTCTTTAAAGATTTAAAATTTTCATTGTAGAGGTCTTTAATGTCTGCTCAGGTTTATTCTGAGATATTTATTTATTTATTTCAGCTACTGTGAAATGGAGTGTTTCCATGTACTCTTTCTCTGATTGCTTGTTATTGGTATATAGAAAGGCTAAAGACTTTATGTTAATAATTTCTAGGAGTTTTCTGATGGAATTTTTGGCATCTCAGATATATCATCTGCAAAAAGAGATAATTTTATCTCTTTTCCAATTATTACACCTTTAATTTTCTTCTCTTGTCTTATTGCTCTTGCAAGAATTTCAAGTATTATGTTGAAGAGGAGTGGAGATAGTGGACAGCCTTATCTGGTTCCTGATTTCAAAGGGAATGCTTCCAGTTTTTCTCCATTTACAATGATGTTGTTGGCTGTGGGTTTGTTATATATGGCTTTAATTATGTTGAGGTATGTTCCCTCCAATCCAGTTCCCTCTAGGACTTTGAACATAAATGCATGTTGAATTTTGTCAAAGGCCTTCTCTGCGTCTGTTGAGATGACCATGTGGTTCTTGTCATTGAGCCCATTTATGTGATTTATGACGTTTATTGATTTACATATATTGAACCATCCCTGCATCTCTGGAATAAAGCCATCTTGATCATGGTGGATGATCCTTTTGATGTGTGTCTGTATGCGGTTTGCAAGTATTTTGTTGAGAAT
>NW_008332825.1:1286142-1286714 GCF_000622305.1 Nannospalax galili
TTCTATTTTTTTGAATAAATTAAGTAGTATTGGATGTAGATCTTCTTTAAATGTCTGGTAGAATTCTGCTTTAAATCCATCTGGTCCTGGGCTTTTTTTAGTCAGGAAGTTTTCTATTACTGTTTTAATTTCCTTAGGTGTTATGGGTCTGTTTAAGATGTTAATTTCTTCTTGGTTTAGTTTTGATGGTTCCCATGCTTTTAGATACCTGTCCATTTCTTTTAGGTTTTCAAATTTAGTAGCATGTAGGTTTTTAAAGAATTCCCTTATAATGTTCCAGATCTTTTTGATGTCCGTTGTGATGTTTCCCCTTTCCTCTCTGATTTTGTTGATTTGGAGATGCTCTTTCTTTTGGTTAACTGGGCTAGTAGTCTATCAATCGTTTATCTTTTCAAAGAACCAGCTCTTGTATTTTTGTGTTGTTTTCTTTGTTTCTATTTCATTAATTTCTGCTCTGATTTTTGTTATTTCTTATTGTCTGCTGAGTTTGGGTTTCATTTGTTGTTGCTTTTCAAATGTCTTGAGTTTCAATGTTAAGTCATTTATTTGTGTTCTGATTTTTTAATGAAGGC
>NW_008332825.1:1287225-1288565 GCF_000622305.1 Nannospalax galili
TATCTCTTTTATCAGATATTAGAATTGCAATGCCTGCTTTTTTCTTAGTACCATTCACTTGGTATATTTTTTTCCCATCCTTTCACCTTAAGGTAGTGCCTGTCCTTAAAAGTGAGATGAGTTTCTTGCAGACAACAAAAAGATGGGTTTTGTTTCTTAATCCATTCAACTACTCTCTGTCTTTTGACTGGGGAGTTCAGTCCATTGATATTTAAAGTTATTAATGATAGATGTGTGTTGAATCCTGTCATTTTTATTTCTGTTCACATTTTTTATATAGCTGTGCATTTCCACAATTATACCTTCATTGAATTTCTTTCCGTAACCCCTTGGGTGTAGTCGTTCCTTTCTTCAGCTCTTTGTATTGCTTTAAGAACTCTCTGGAGGGCTGGACATGTCTCTGGACATGAATTCTTTCAGCCTATTTATGTCATGGAAGATTTTTCTTTCCCCTTTGACTATAATAGATATTTTGGCTGAGTAAAGTAATCTGGGTTGGCATCTGTAGTCATTTAGAACTGGGAATACTTTTGTCCAGGCTCTTCTGATTTTCATAGTTTGCACTGAAAAGTCAGCTGTAATTCCGATGGGTTTTCCCTTATATGTGACTTGTTTTTCTTTTGAAGCTTTCAATATTCTCTTTGTTCTGTACATTTAGTGTTTTTACTATGATGTGCCATGGAGAGTTTCTTTTCTGGTCCTGTCTATTTGATGTTCTATGTGCTTCTTGTATCTGTATGGGCATGTCTTTAATTTTGGGAAACTTTCTTCTACAATCCTGTTGAAGATCTCCTCCATACCATTATCCATCTTGAGATTCTTCTCCTTCCTGTATGCCTATGGTTCATGTTTGGTTTTTTTATGGTGTCACACAATTCTTGGATATTCCATTCTTGTGTTTCTTAAATTTTTCATAATCTTTGCTTGAGTGGTTTAATTCGTCCACTTTATCTTCCAGTCTTGACATTCTCTTTTCCATTTCATTCATTCTACTGGTGAGGCTTTCTCCTGTCATTTCCAACTGGCTTACTGAGTGTTTCACTTTCTTATTCATTTCAGCCTGGGTATTTTTCAATATTTCTAACTCTCCTCTGAATTCATTCAGAAGTTTATCCCTATCTTCTTTCAGTTCTTTGATTTCTTTGTTTGTGTGTTCTTTAAATTCACTGAATTCTTTTATCATGGTTATAATTGTTCTTTTGAGTTCCATGTCCTATGTTGTCTCTAGGGGGATCTCATTGTACTCCTCTAGATGATTATTGGTACTTGGTAGGCATATATTATTTTGGTTTTTCATGTTATTTTTTCTCTGTGACTTTGACATGTGAATTTCTTTTTCA
>NW_008332825.1:1288590-1311818 GCF_000622305.1 Nannospalax galili
ATAAACTTTATGTGCCTTTGTGGTTTATTTGTTGGGCATGAAAAGCTGGTTGGTCTAGGCTTCAGGTTCTCTCTTTTGATTTTATATTGGAGTGGCCAGACTGCTTTCGTCTTCAGGATTTCCCACAAAGGCCCAAGTTGGATGAGGATCAGATGCTCTCAGGCTTTCTCCTAAGGTCTGGATCCCTCCAGGAAAGATGCTGCACTCAGGAATTTGGGGGCTGGGCTGGCCTGGGAGCAGGGCCCAGGAAAGATGCTGGTCTCAGGAAGCTGGTGGCTATGCCACCCAAGAATGCAAAGGGAGGTGGGAGCAGGAAGAGGCCTAGAGGGCTTCTGGGACTGCAGGGAGGGATTGGGTTGGTCTGGATGCAAAGGATCAGGAAGCAGTGGGGATTCTGGGCCTAGAGCTAGGAGGGGAGCTGGGAGGGTGATGAGGCTGGGGGAATCAAGGCCGTGGAACCCACCCAGGAAAGATGCTAGCACCAGGAAGATGGTGGCTGAGAAGCCCAGGGAAGCAAAGGTAGGTGGGGGCAGGACCAGGAGTAGAGGGCCTCCTGGGGACCGCAGGGAGGAACTGGGTTGGTCTGGATGCAAAGGATCAGGAAGCAGTGGTGGCTCTGGGCCAAGAGATCAGCCCCAGTGTCTGGGGTGCCAAGACAAGAAATGGGCCAGTACCCAGGCTAGGAGGAGAGATGGGGAAGGGGAGCTAGGAGGGTGAATGAAGCTGGGGGAGTCATGGCGCAGTTGGCGCCACTGGACTTATCTAGGAAAGGTGCTGGTACCAGGATGCCAGAAGCTGTGCAGCCCAGGGAAGTAAAGGGGGATCCCATGTATTCATTTTTATGTGTATGAGTGTTCTGCCTGCATGTTATGCAAGTGCATCCATGTCATGCAATGCCCACGGAGGCCTGAAGAGGGCATCTGATCCCCTGGAACTGGAGTTATGGACAATCCTTAGCCATCATGTGACTGCTGGGAACTGAACCCAAGTCCTCTTGCAAGAGCAGCCAGTGCTTTTAATAGCTGAGCCCCATCCAAGCCCCATCCAAGAATGATGTGGAAAAAAGTTGTGTATGTTACATGAAGGAAATAATGGATGAGGGTTGACAATAATACTTGGAGGGTCTCCCTCTAATGTACATATAAACAGAAGGACAAGCTTTAGATTACCCGTTCTATGACCATTTAGATTTAATGACCCACATAAAAACTGAATCTCCATTTTCTCTCCTTACCTCTAGGATAGAGATAGAAATCTATTGCTGTGAACTTGGCATGCGGTATACACTTGTTACCCCAGAACTTGGGAGGAAAAGTAGGAGAATCTGAAGTTCACAGTCATCATTAGCTGCATATTGAGTTGGGGCAAGCTTGGGATGCAAGAGACCCTTTCCTAGACCAAAAAAAAAATCTATTTTTGTTTTCAAGGTAAGCTTTAGGTGTCCATATTTTAAGCTGAAGACACTATGTCTGAATTTGAACATGACCTCCCTTCACATAGTATTATCAAATTCCAGAAGATTTAACCCAACATTCACCATCTGCCAAATCTTTCACATCTTTCAAGACAGTCACATGTAGAACTCTCAAAGTTTTCTGTGTCAAGAAAAGAAGCTGTGGTTATAGATTTGATGCAGACCCGTTTCTTCCTTTCCACACTGAACTTGCTAGCTGCCATCTGAATTGGGTTCAGAAGATGGGCAAGCAGAGACATTTCTTGGCCTAAGTAACAGCAGAGGCAGAGAAGAGAGGAGCCTGGCTGTTGACTGCAGGGTGTTGTCACTGACCCCAGGGGTAGCACTGGTTGGGTTTGGGGCAGCGGAGGTATTCTAAGAAGAGAAACTTGACATTGGCACAATAGCGTGTGGAAGTGCAGAGGCCACTGTCACTGCCCACCTCTGCTCTGTCCATGCACTGTATACTTCACTGGAGTGTGTGATTAGATGCTCCAGTAACTCCAGCAAGACTGGTGGTGTTTTGTTTTTGTTGTTATTTTTATTGTATTTTTTTGAGACAGGGTCTCCCTGTAGTCCCAGCTGGCCTGGAACTTGCTACATAGACCAGGCTGGCTTCAATCTCAAACATATCAGCCTGCCACTGACTTCCAAGTGCTGAGATTAAAGGCATGCTCCTCCACACTCAGCTATTTTGTTTTGTTGTTTTTTGTGGGGTTTTAAATTTATTTTTATTTTATGTGTATGAGTGTTTTGTCTGCATGTGTAAGTGTACCCTTGTCATACAAAGCCCTTGGTGGCCAGAAGACAGTATCAGATCCCCTGAAACTGGAGTTATAGACAGTTGTTAGCTACCATGTGGGTGCTGGGAATCAAACCTAGATCATCTACAAGAACAACCACTGCTCCTAACCACTGAGTCATCTCTCCAGCCTTGTTTTGTTTTGTTTTGTTTTAATGAAGCAGGGCCTTGCTATGTAGCCCAGGCTGGCCTCAAACTCTGAATCCTCCTGCCTCAGCCTCCCCAGGTATGTAAGTACTTGGATTACAAGTGTGAATCACAAGCAGACCCTTCATTGTAGTTTGTTTTATTTTTACAATGGGCAAGTAATCCTATCAAAAGTCAAAAAAACTCATTTTCTCACTTTTTCTTAATAAACCTACATGCTCGCCAGAAAAAAAAAAGTCAGAAAAATGTTTAAGAAAAAAAAGTATTTAAGATTCATAGGTAGCCGGGCGTGGTGGTGCAGGCCTTTAATCCCAGCAGTCAGGAGGCAGAGGCAGAGGCAGGCAATCTCTGTGAGTTCAAGGCCAGCCTGGTCTACATAGTGAGTTCCAGGATAGCTGGGGCTACAGGGAGACCCTGTCTCAAAAACACCAAAAAAAAAGATTCACAGGTAAAAGCAAACACAGTATCTTTGTGCCCATGCTGTAGCCAAAAGATGCCTAAATTCGATGTGAAAACACAAACAAAAAGGAAACATTAATCTGTTAATCAGAAGCCAGAAATAAAAAGATACTGAGTGAAAAGTCAAGCCAAAAGTAGGAGAGTATATTTGAAAAACACATGATTCTACATCCAAATAAAAGCTTTTTCTCTCTGACACGGTCTCATTATCTAGCCCAGGCTGGATTCAAACTTTAATCCGGTCTCTTAGGCTCCCAAATGCTGGGATTACAAGCATGCACCAGCATGCCCAGTCAAAAAACACTCATCAAAACAAAGAGTCGGATGTGGGTCCTCTCTTTAATTTCCAGTATTCAAGAGGCAAAGACAAGTGGATCACTGGTCTATGTAGTGAGTTCCAGGCCAGCCAGAGCTACATAGTGAGACTGTCTCAAACAAAACAAAACAAACAAGAATACAAAAAAGGGGAGTGGGGAGCTAGAGAGATAGCTCAGTGGGTAAGAGCACTTGTTGCTCTTGCAGAGGACCAGTGTTCAGTACCCAGAACCCACGTGGCAGCTCACAACCTCCCTAACTCCAGTTCCAGGGGATCTGATGCTGTTCTAGTTGGTTTCTCCATTGCTGTGACAAAATACTCTGACCACTACCAAATTGGGGAGGAAAAGGTTTATTCGGCTTACATCTCCTGGGTCACAGTTCATCAGGGAGCCCAAGGTAGGAACTCAGGGCAGGAACCTGGAGGCAGGAGCTGGCGCACAGGCTATGGAGGAACGCTGCTTACTGGCTTGCTCCCTTGGCCCCTGCTCAGCCTGCTTTCTTATGCACCCTGCCCAGGGGTGGCACCACCCATAGTGGGCTGGGCCCTCCGACATCACACAACAATCAAGAAGACGCCTCACAGACATGGCCACAGGCCAGTTCAATGGAGACAATTCCCCAATTGAGGCTCCCTCAATCTAGGTGTGTCAAGTTGACACTAAAGCTGTCCAGCACAAGATGCCCTCTTCTAGCCTCCAGGATCCCACATCCTCTTCTGCTTTCCACAGGAACTAGGCACCAGGTGAACATGCAGTGCATAAACATACAGGTGAAACACTCATACACATAAAAATAAATTAATTAATAATAAAAATTATGTTAAAAGAGGGAGAGGCAGCAAAATGTCTCAGAAGGTGAAAATGCTTGCTGTGCAAGCCTAATGACCTCAGTTCAATCCCCAGAACCCATGTAGAAAAAGAACCCATGTCAAAAGCTAGATGTGGTGGCTTGCATCTGCAATCCAGGTCCCCAGTACTCTTCTGGCAAGATGGGAGGTAGAAACAGGAGAATCAGCTAGAAGCTTCCAAATGTGCAGACAGTGGAAAAAGTATCAAAAGAGACCAGCTTCAAAAACAACTTGGTAGCAAAAGCTGGGTGGAGTGGTTCCTGCCTTTAATCCCAGCACTCAGAAGGCCGAGGCAGGTGGATCTCTGAGAGATCAAGGTCTGCCTGGTCTACATAGAGAGCGCTAAGTGAACAGGTGAAGTACAGGTCATCTTTATGATGAGGAAGTCATTCTGTAGATAGTTTAATGATGACTACATAAGACTGTGCATATGCTAAAACCTATAGACTATATGACACAAAAGTGAACCCTAATTGAAACTCTGGACTTTAGTTAACAGTAATTCATCAATACTGACTCATTAATTTTTATCATCTGGTTCATCTTTTTCCATTTGTCCATCAATTAAAAAATATTTTATTATTTTTATTTTGTGTATATGAGTGTGTTGCCTGCTTGTATGTAAGTGCACCTGTGTTGTGCAGTGCCTGTGGAGGCCAGAAGAAGGCATTGGATTCCCCTGGAACTGGAGTTAAGGACAGTTCATAGCTGCCATGTAGGTGCTGGGAATCAAACCCGGGTCCTCTGGCATCAATTTTCTAAAATTTAATTTAATATAGTTCACCAGGTTTATTTTATGTGTATGAGTGTATTGCCTGCGTGTATGTGAGTGCTCCTGTGCTGTGCAATTCCTCGGAGGTCAGAAGAAGGCTTCGGATTCCCCTGGAACTGGAGTTATGGATGGTTGTTAGCCTCCTTGTGGATGTTGGGAATCAAACCTGGGTCCTCTGTAAGAGCAGCCAGTGCTCTTAACTGCTGAGCCATCTCTCCAGCCCATCAATTTTTAAAAAATATTTTATTTATTATTTTTATTTTATGTGTATGAGTGTATTGCCTGCGTGTATGTGAGTGCTCCTGTGCTGTGCAATTCCTCGGAGGTCAGAAGAGGGCTTCGGATTCCCCTGGAACTGGAGTTAAGGACAGTTCATAGCTGCCATGTAGGTGCTGGGAATCAAACCCGGGTCCTCTGGCATCAATTTTCTAAAATTTAATTTAATATAGTTCACCAGGTTTATTTTATGTGTATGAGTGTTTTGCCTGCATGTATGTAAGTGCACCCACAGAGGCCAGAGAGGACAATGGATCTTCTAAAACTAGTTATGGACAGTTGCTAGCCACCACGTGGATGCTGAGAATAAATAAATTAAAATGTAGGTCCTCTAAGAGCAGGCAGTGCTCTTAACCACTGAGCCATCTTTCCAGCCCCTCATCAGGTTTTTGAAGTTTATTTATTTTTATTTTATGTATATGAGTGTTTTGTCTACTTGTATGTAAATGCACCTTTTTTTTTTTTGTCTCTTTGAGACAGGGTCTCCCTGTAGCCCCAGCTGTCCTGGAACTCACTATGTAGACCAGGCTGGCCTTGAACTCACAGAGATCCGCCTGCCTCTGACTGCAATGCCCATGGGGGCCCGAAGAGAGTGATGGATTCCCTGGAACTGAAGTTACAAACAGTTGTTAGCTGCCGTAGGGTGCTGGAAATCAAACCCAGGTCCTCTACAATAGCAGCCAGCTCCTTAATTGCTGATCCATCTTTCCAGCCCCTAGTCCATCAGTTTTTTTGTTTTATGGGTTTTTTTTTTGCTTTTTGTTTATTTTTATTGTTGTTTTTTGAGACATGGTCTGCAACTCACTATGTACAGCAGGCTGGCCTCCAACTCGTGGTCATCTGCCTGCCTCCGCCTCCTGAAGGCTGCAATTAAAGGTGTGTACCATCACATCAGTTACTGTTTTGCTTTTTGTTTAAGTAGCAGCCCAGATTGGCTTTGAACTCTTTTTTTAAATATATTTTATTTATTATTTTTATTTTATGTGTATGAATATATTGCCTGCATGTATGTGAGTGCACCCATGTCATGCAAGGCTGCGGAGGTCAGAAGAAGGCGTCGGATTCCCCTGGAACTGGAGTTAAGGACGGGTTGTAGCCACCATGTGGGTGCTGGGAATTGAACTGGGTTCTTTGCAAGAGCAGTCAGTGCTCTTAACCGCTGACTCTTACATAGCTTAAGTGACTTTAAATTCCTGATCTGCCTCCATCTCCCAAATGCTGGGATTACAAGCATACGCTGCCATGTCTGGCTTTTGTTCATCAAACTCCAGTTCCAGGGGATCAGATGTCCTCTTCTGATCTCCGCAGGCATTGCATGACACTGGTGCTCTTACATATATACAAGTAATACAGTCATACACATAAAATAAAAATAATAAATTTTTTTTGGTCTTTTTGAGACAGGGTCTCCCTGTAGCCCCAGCTGTCCTGGAACTTCCTATGTAGACCAGGCTAGCCTTGGACTCACAGAGATCCACCTGCCTCTGCCTCCCGAGTGCTGGGATTAAAGGTGTGCGCCACCATGCCCAGCCATAAATAAAATATTTTTAAGTGAGGAAAAAATAATTTTAAAATATTTTAAAAGAATTTGGTTCATACACTCCATTTTTCCAGAATTCTGTGGTGGTAAGCCATGTGCAGCTTTCAAGTAATTTTTAACCCCTAAATCTCCAACTGTACCACATCATTCACCATTGTGAATTCCAAACCAGAGAATAGTTTCTTCCAGGAGGAGCCTAGCCACTTTGTGAGCTTTTTCTGCGTAGGAATGGAAAGCCTCTACCCAGCCTGAGAAGGTGCATACAAAAACTTACAGGCAGGGCCTGGAGAAACGGCTCAGCGGTTAAGAGCACTGGTTGTTCTTGCAGAAGACCTGGGTTCAAATCCCAGCACCCACATGGCAGCTGACAGCATCTGTAACTCCAGTCCTAGGGAATCCGACAACCTCTTCTGATCTCCTCAGGCATTGTATGACACAGGTGTACTTACCTACACGCATACACATAAAATAAAAATAATAAATAAAATTGAAAAACAAAAAACAAAAATTCACAAGTGTTTGTAGCCCTGGGTCCAGAGGAGTTCAGGCAAGTCAACAACCACATTTTCTTCTTCCTTCCTTCCTTCCTTTCTTTCTTTCTTTCTTTCTTTCTTTCTTCTTTCTTTCTTTCTTTCTTTCTTTCTTTCTTTCTTTCTTTCTTTCTTTCTTTCTTTCTTTTTTGGTCTTTTTGAGACAGGGTCTTCTTATAGCCCCAGCTACCCTGGAACTCACTATGTAGACCAGGCTGTCCTCAAACTCACAGAGATCCACCTGCCTCTGCCTCCCAAGTGCTGGAATTAAAGGTGTCCACCACCACCCAGCAACAACCACATTTTCAAATGGGGCTTCTCCAACACCTTGTACCCCCGGGGAAGCGTTAAGTCTCTATGTTATTCAGGAGACATATTTCATGCTGCTCACACACAAATGGAGCCACACTAGAGGACATAGAAATATTAGTTTAGTTTCCAGGGCTGTTCAACCAATGTGAGTTCCTTAGTGGAACTTCCTGATAAAAGTAGGGACCATCACCTCAGAAACTGCTATCCACCATCCTTCTGGGACATGATTTCTATTCTCAGTCTTAAACCAGGCAACCTGCTGGGAGCAGTTAGGGTTCCATTCAGCTAACTGGAAAGCTACAGCTAAAGTCAGTGATTCTCTCTTCTCTATGGAGGCTGCTGCAGGGCTGGCCTTCTGATCTTTTCTGTTCCCTTAAGCTGTCATTGTATTTCCCTTTTGCTGCCCCAGACAGTGCGTGACAGCTACACTTTTAGGGGGCTATACAGCATCTAGAAGCTAGAGCATTTCTTTAGCATGCCTTCTGTCCATTCCCCCTTTCTCCTTGTGTAAAGCCCCTTGTAGATGAAGGGTAGTGAAGGCATATTTGGAGTCTGTGCAAATGTTGACCTGTATCCCTGCCACCAACTGGGGGCGGGGGCTTGGATTAACGTGATGGATTCTGCCTTTTGTGCTGAGTTTCCTTTCTGAAGGGGCTCTGCCTGGATGATACAGTATGAGAACCAGGTGCTGTCCTTCACTTATAAAGCTGCTCCCACCTGTGAAATACTCAACATCAGGGTCCCTAAGGGGCTGGTCTGTCAAGTCAGGCTGACTGGAAAATGAAGGTCCATGATTTCAATACAAACATAATCCAGCTGACCTGGACCCACAGGCAGCAGGGTGGCTGGGTTCAGGGTCCATACCACTTCTAGGCAAATGTGTATTTTCACATAGCCTCCCTTGATAGCTGACCACCCTAGCATTAGTTAACCAATATCATCCTTATATTCTATTAAGGTTAGCACTGCATAAGGTACTCAGACTGTCAGTTCTTATCCCATAGCTGGGGTATTAGCCTCTGATAGTGAAAGAGTCATGGCAGCCAGCACACGCAGACAAGGGGCCATCTGCTAGACATGGAGTCCAGGTGCTTTGAGAGATAAGTGACCCGGAGATGACATGACCTCAGCATCTGAGTCAGTACTCCCACTGTGGTGCCAGTGTACTCATGTACATATAAGAAGAAAGGCCTTGTTATGTCTGGGAGCCCTGACACCGTGGTACTAGTAAGGGCCTGTTTAATCATTCTGAAGGTTTGTTATTGTGTTCTTTCCCATAGTCTTGGCTCTTTCTCACCCCTCTTTGTAGCATTATAAAGGGGCCTGTCCAGAACAGAAAAGTTAGGTATCCATATTCTGCAAAAATCCAGCAGCCACAACAAATTCCCTGACTTGTGTCAGGTGGGGACTGAGATGGAGCACACAGTCCACTTCCTCTCTGGGCCAAGCTGACACTGTTCTTGGGACAAATGAAACTGAGATACTTAACTTTTTCCTGGAAAATTTGGGTCTTTTTCCTTAAAACCTTGTCACCTGCTTTCCACAGGAGGGTGGGGATAACCATGTCCCCTCTGTGTAGTCCTCCTTTGTTGCTCCTGACCATAGAAGGTCATCTACACATTGGAGCCACGGGTAGCCATGCTGAACCAGTGGCCTGGGAGGTGCTGAAAACAAGTTCTTAAGCCTCTGAGGCAATCTGGTTCATGTCAATTGGCCCTTGTCACCACTTTTAGGGTTTACCCATTGGAAAACAGAGATGCTGGAGGGTCACACGGACACAGAAGAAGGCATCTTTAAGGTCTAAGCATGTGAAGAAAGTGATTCCAGCAGGGAAAAGCCCTAAAAGTACGTATGGGTTGAGAACAACTGGGTGTATAGTGACAGTGGTTTGATTTACTGCTCACAAGTCCTGGACCAGCTGATAATCATTGGTCCCTGGCTTTTGGACTGGCAGGCAGGAGAGGTAGGTTCCAAGATGACTGGCAAGGCCAGAGGATTCCATACTTTAATCTTTCCAAATGATTTTGAGTACCAGTCTGTGCCATAGTAGAGATTAAGTACTGTCTCCAGCGGGTGGGCTTAGGCCCTGGCTATAATTCCAGTTTTGAGCGGTATGTTTTAAACCAACCCCAGGGGATTATCTTCAGCCACCCCTCCCCAAGGCACCCTGAAGTCAAGTTCTGGCCCCAGCTGTGGTTCCACTATAAGACTGAAGAGGTGCCACTCCTCTTCTCAAGGGACACCAAGAGTCATAATTTTTGCTCTAGATTTTCCTAGGGTCAGGGTGGCTTTCCCGGCAAATCTCATCACAATAAAGGAACAGGGTACTCAGGGTGATACAGGAATTCAAGAATCGCCTTGTGGCCTCCCAGGTTACACTGTCTGGGCAGCAAAAAGGGATGATAGGCTCTGTTACCTGTGGCCTCCACAATCGTAGTATGCCTTCATGATAGCGAGCCTATGGTCTGAGTCACCACTGAATAATGTAGCTCCAGTATCTACCATAAAGTCCACAGGCTGGCCCCTTCTGTCATTCAGACCATAGGCTCCTGGGAACCAACAAGTCTAGTCTTCCTCATAGCCTTCCAAGGTAGCTAAGCCCATGACCTCATTCTCTGGGACCTTGCATTGCCGCTGTCCAGGTTGGTACCACCTTGGATCACCTAGCCACTCTCTCCCTCCATCACTGATGGATCATGTGAGCATTCTTGGACTGTTGTGGCCACTCATTTTTCCAATGGCCCACTTGGAAACAGTAAGCACACTGATCCCCTTACCTCTGAACAGGTCATTTCTGCCTGTCTGTTTCCTTGTTGGTTTTGACTTTGACATCATGGAGCTTCACATTGGGGGTGTCCAGAACGCTCCACTAGCAGATTTACTCTTTTTCCTTTTTTCTTTCTTTGTTTTTTTTTTTTTTTTGAGTAGTATAAAAGTTGTTTACTCTTGTTTCTACTGTAAAACTGTAAGTTAAAATGAAAAAGTGATTATATAGGTGTCAGTAATCAGAGACTACAGTGCAGATATTTTATCTAACATATGGTCAGCAAACTTCAGCATAGCAGATTATAACAGTATTTATTACACAGTCATGAGGTAAAGCAGAGCTCAAAACAGATACACATGCCATGTCAACACACATCATCATCATCTTTATCACATTTAGGGTTGACATACTGTGTTTCAATTTATTTACCATTCTGAAATATCAATGTTTAAGTCAAGGCTTTTACACATTGATCAACTTATTTCAAGTTCTCAGACCAAGTAACAGCTTCCTATCTTAGTTACATGTTAAGTAACTATAGTATAATACAATCTGTGTAATTTTTTAAAATCTTTTTGAGACAGGGTCTCCCTGTAGACCAGCTGGCCTGGAACTCACTATGTAGACCAGGCTGGCCTCGAACTCACATCCAGTTCTTTCAGGGAGGTTGGAGAGCCCAGGTCTGCTGGAGAGCCCAGGTCTGCTGGGGAGAGACTTGTGTTTACCACTCTCTGCGGCATGGGGGCCTTGTCAGAGTCTGGACTCGCTGACACTCTGCAGTGCTAAGCTCCCTACTGCTCCCTTCCCCTGTCCCAAGCTCTGCATACAAATGGTGTGCAGGGATTTCCAAATGTGGTTCCTGAGCATTGCCATTCATTTCCTAGCTATCACAGGGTATTTCCAGCCACCTTGGTGAGCCCTCTGGTAACTTACAGATAGGTATGCCACAGACAGGACTGGAAGTCAGGGGCTGATTGAAAAGACTGGGGCTTGTAATCCAGTCTCTCAAAGCCTTCTTCAGCCTTCTAACATGAAGGGGCTTGCTCATCATGCCCCACAAGTGCCATGGTTTCCAAAACTTCCTCTTTAGTTTTTCAAAGTGGCTGACATCATCACCACCTCGTTGGATAAAGGCATCAAAGAAAGCAGAGTGACTTTTTGCAATATTTTATACAATTGCAACACCCTAGGGTGACCATTACTGTGAGTGGGTTCAACTCTGCCCAGCAGTGGCCAAGGACTACTCTTCCCAGAGTTCATGCTGCTCCGGCAGATGCAGTGGCCCTGTGGTCCCGGATGCCCCCCACTCACATATAGAAGCACAGGGTCTTAGTGGGCATGCTTGAGGGTGCCCCCCTCCTGCCCCAAGGGCACTGGTCACAGCTCTGGCTGAAGTTCATTGGTGGCGGGGTCTTTAAAAAAAATTTCTTTTTAAATTTTGTATGGCTGGGCGTGGTGGCACACACCTTTAATCCCAGCGCTTTGGAAGCAGAGGCAGGCAGGTCTCTGTGAGTTCAAGGCCAGCCTGGTCTACATAGTGAGTTCCAGGACAGCTGGGGCTACAGAGAGACCCTGTCTCAAAAAGACCCCCCCCAAAAAAAATTTTGTATGTTTTGTTTGCATGTATGTAAGTGCATCTGTGTCATGCAATGTCTGTGGAGGCCAGAAGAGGGTGTCAGATCACCTGGAACTGGAGTTGCAGACGGTTGTTAGCTGTCATGCGGGTGCTGGAAACCAAACTGAGGCTCTCTGAAAGAGCAGCCAGTGCTCTTAACTGCTAAGCCATGTCTCCAGCTCCAGATTTATCTTTTTCTTTAAATTTTTTGACTTATTTTTATTTTATGTATGAGTGCTTTGTCTGCATGTATGTAAGTCCACCTCTGTGGGTACCCACAGGAGTCAGAAGAGGGCATCAAATCTCATGGACTAGGGTTGGAGTTTCTCTTTCTCATCCTTCATTCCGCTGCTCATCTGGCCTCTCATTCCCCATGGTTATGTCCAATGATTAGCATACATGCCAACAAGGTCCTCTAACTTTTGTAATATGTGCAAATGTCTGAGAAGCAAAGGCCATGTTTACCATCAGCTGGCTCTCAGGGTCAGAGGGTATGCAAAGGCAGGTTGTCACATTTGTAATGTCCATTGGTCCATATACATACCTCTGCCCAGACTTCTTAGCTTCCAATCAAAGGCATGTACCTGAAAGTGGGTGACTCTGCTTTGGCCAAAGCGCAACACCTGGTGGGCTGGGGAATTGGCTCCATCAAGTGCCTGTTCTACAGGCATGAGGACCTGAGTTTCGCTTCCCACAGCCCACATAAAAAGAGTGTTGTTCTGTGCTCTTGTAACTCCAGGGCTGAGCAGGCAGATACATTCTGGCCAAATCTATGAGCTTCAGGTTCAGTGAGATCCGGTCAAGAAATAAAAGGTGGACCCAGGCTTGGTGGTACATGTCTTTAGTCCCAGCACTTGGGAGGCAGAGGCAGGCAGATCTCTGTGAGTTCAAGGCCAGCCTGGTCTACATAGTGAGTTCCAGGCCAGCTGGGGCTACAGGGAAACCCTGTCTCAAAAAGACCAGGAAGAAAAGAAAAGAAAAGAAAAAAGGAGTGGAGAATGGTTGAGGAAAGATGATCCACATCTGATCCCTGGTCTCCACATGCACACATATGCCTAGCTGCTCCAATGGAGCTACCACTTGATTGAATGACTGAACCTGTAATATCTACTGTCATCCTCCAGGATCCATTTGGCCTTTCCAAGGCCCAGACTCATAAATTACATAGAGACAAAATGGAGTCCAATGTCTCTGCATTTCTTAGGCTTTTAACAATGTTACTAACTTCTGACATTTCCTTAGGGGGAAAAAACCCCTAGATTTTTCATGTATTGGCAGAGTGGGTAGATTAGGCCCAGAATTTCCAAATGATCTTTCCCATCTTAATAGCTTCTTATTATAAGAAATAATGTAGATCCCAGCATAAACATGCAGCTCGGTTAGCAGAGTGCTCTCCTAGTATGCATGAAACCCTGGGTTGAATCCCCCATCACATAAACATCAGCAATCCTAACACTCAGGGGGTAGATACAGGAGAATTAAGAAAGCCAGCCTGGGCTGCATGAGAATCTGTCTCAAAAAATAAGTAAATAAAGTAAGACCTATCACTTGGGAGGTGGAGACAGGAGGATCCAAAGTCATCTTTGGTTACACAGGGGAGTGCAAGTCCAGGCTGGGCTATGTGAGACTCAGTCTCTTTTTTATTTTAATTAATTAACTAATTAATTAATTAATTTTTGTATTTTTGAGACAGAGTCTCCCTGTAGCCCCAGCTGGCCTGGAACTCACTATGTAGACCAGCCTGGCCTCAAATTCTGCCCGTCTCTGCCTCCCAAATGCTAGGATTAAAGGCGTGCACCACCATGCCCGGCTTCAAAGATGTGTCTTGATCACTTACCTACTAATAGAAACTTAGGCTCTAGAGCCCAGTAAGAAAATAGTATTCACCCCACACATTCCAAGCATAGAATTCATCCCACGCACTCCAAGCTGCAACAAACCCTCACATCACCACTGCATAACTGGACATACTGCAGTCTTCTAGGATCCTGCTCAAAGGATTACTGCTTTTTCATTCCTAGATACATGTCCCAGGCTCATTTCTCATTGCAGCTGGTTTGTTTGTTAGTTTGTTTTGTTTTTGAAGCAGGGTCTCCCTGTAGCCCCAGCTGTCCTGGAACTCACTATGTAGACCAGGCTGGCCTTGAACTCACAGAGATCCGCCTGCCTCTGCCTCCCAAGTGCTGGGACTACAGGCATGCGCCACCATGCCTGGCCCAGCTTATTATTTTTATTTTATGTGTATGAATGTATTGCCTGCATGTGTGTAAGTGCACTTGTGTCGTGCAATGCCCAAGGCAGTCAGAAGAGGGCGTTGGATCTCCTGTTACTGAAGTTAAGGGCCGTTATTAGCTGCCATGTGGGTGCTGGGATTCGAACCCAGGTCCTCTGCAAGAACAGCCAGTGCATTTAACCACTGAGCCACCTCTCCAGCCTGAGATTCTGTCTCAAAGAAGCAAAAACACAAACAGAAGAATATGGAAGTTGTGCTGGCTTCCAAGCATTTTCATTTACTCCTATGCTCATGCACTGGGGAATGACCTCTGTGAACCAGGTCAGCTCTGCACCTTCCCACCATCTACCCCCACTAACATAGAAGGCATGATTAAAAGATCAATGATGTCAGCTGGGCGTGGTGGCGCATGTTAATCCCAACACTCAGGAGGCAGAGGCAGGCGGATCTCTGAGTTCAAGGCCAGCCTGGTCTACACAGTGAGTTCTAGGACAGCTGGGGTGACAGGGAAACCCTGTCTCAAAAAGACAAAATAAAATAAAATAAAATAAAATCAATGATGTCTTGTCAAGACTCTCTAAAGAAATTCCTGATCAAAAATCATTATTTCCTAGAAACAGAACAAGAAATCCCAGACAGCTGACACCTTCTTATTGCACTTCGGCAAAACAAGCAAGGCCTCCAGGAACAGTGCAGGGCAGCATGAGGTGTTGAGACCATAGTTGTGCTTTAATTGGGGTGTTAATTTTCTGTCAGGACCACCAGATGTCTAGATAAACAAAGTCTGCTGGTTCTACATCATATCCGGTGGTCATATCGCACACAGCAAAAACCTTCACACTGTAAACCACGTCACATAACCACTGTAGAAGGTCACTGGTTTTATTTTAGTTTAGTTTAAAGCAAAACAGGGTTTATCTGTAATTCACAATCAGAGTCCTTGTTCCTGAACACTTAGGTATAAAATATTGCCCATCATTTTGCTGTTCAAATTGAATTTTTCAAAAACAGCATGACTTTTAAAAGTTACTATTTAATAACTGGAGTCTAAGTTAATTTCATAATGAGGTTGATACAGTGATATAAAAATGTAGGTATTCCCAGAACAATAAGATAGATAACAGCAATAGCACATACTTCTTTAAGAATTAATGAGAATAAAAGGGTGATAGGGTTCAAGATTTGTTCCACGTATTAAAATTTTCTGTAAAACTCTTTATCCCAAGACTAATCATTTAAACATGGTACACAAAATATTCTGGTTACAGTGTTCAATGCCAAGGTGGGGAAAGGTCACTTTCACGCAATAAAACCATCTTTTGCTTGTTCTTGGTTTTGCATGGGGAGCTTCCTCTCAAGAGACCTTAAGTTGTAATAGAAAACATCATTTTCATCTACTGGCTGGTATCCCCATTCCATGTTAGCTAGGAAGCCACTTCCAGATTCTGAGCCAGAACCAGAGCCTGAACCAGAGCCAGAGCCAGATGGAGAGCCGGAGCCTGATCCAGAGTACTCTTCAGAAATAGGGAAGACATCATTCCAGTCCTGGGATCTTCTCATTCTGAAATATGAAAAGAAAAACAATGTAAAGTTTGATTCATAAAGAGCATGACTACGGAGCTGGAGAGATGGCTCAGCAGTTAAGAGTACTGGCTGCTTTTGCAGAGGAACTGGGTTCAATTCCCAGCACCCACGTGGTAGCTAACAACATTCGTAACTCCAGCTCCAGGGAATCCAACACCCTCTTCTGACCTCTGGGGGCAATGCATGACATGAGTATACCTACCTCCATGCAAGCAATACACTCATAGACATGAAATAGAAATAACAATTTTTTTTATTTTTTTATTTTTTGATCTTTTTTGAGACAGGGTCTCCCTGTAGCCCCAGCTGGCCTGGAACTCGCTATGTAGACCAGGCTGGCCTTGAACTCACAGAGATCCGCCATCCTCTGCATCCCTAGTGCTGGGATTAAAGGCGTGCACCACCATGCCTGGCAGAAATAAAAATTTTTTTTAAAAAGAGCATAATTATAACATTTTTAAAGACTTATTTTATTTTTAATTATGTTTCTGTGTTTGTGCCTGTGTGTGTGGGTATGTGCATGTGAATGCAGGTGCCTACAGAGGCCAAAGGCATCCAGTTTCCCTAAAGCTGGAGTTACAAGCAGCTGTGAGCTGCCCAATGTGGGTGCTGGGATCATCTGCAAGGTTAGTAAGCACTCTTAACCACTGAACCATCTCTCCATTCCCCAATCATAATTTTTAATATAAAGAAATAAGCTGGTTGTAGGGTGCACACAAATAATCCCGGCACCTGGGAGGTGGAGATAGGAGGCAATAGGCACTATGTATCCTTGGCTATATAGTGAGTTGTGACCAGCTCATGGGGTACATGAGCTCTTGTCTCAAAAATAGAACAAAAACGGGAAAAAAATGAGAAAATAAATTTAAGCACCTAGTGAAAAAAATAAAAGTCAGGCGCCATGAAGTCTCTCAGGCAGGTCGCGTACCGGTCAAGAATTCCAACTTGCCGATAAGTAAGTTTTATGGCCGAGACATCTGGCTTACTGATAAGTAAGTTTCATGGCCGAGACATCTCCAACTCACTGATAAATAAGTTTTATGGTTGAGACATCTGGCTTAGTGATAAGTAAGCTCCCCGCTCTCCCTGTAGCATTTTGTAATAGTTTAAACTAACCAATAACCGCGTTTCTGCTTCTGTATCCTGCTTCTGCCCTATAAAAGTGCCAAACCCCAGCCTGTAGGCGCGCAAGTCCCCCGAGGAGACTTTGTGCCCACAGGTACCTGTGTACTAAATAAACCTCTTGCTGTTGCAACCCGAAGGCTGACTTGTCCTCTGTGGTTTCACTCTTACACTAGTTGTTCAAATTCAAATTTAAAACCGTAGTCAGCTGGGCGTGGTGGCGCACGCCTGTAGTCCCAGCACTTGGGAGGCAGAAGCAGGTGGATCTCTGTGAGTTTAAGGCCAGCCTGGTCTCCATAGTGAATCCAGGACACCCTGTCTGCCACGCTTCTCTTTGTTTGTTGTTTGCTCCACTTCCAGGTCTCCCATGGCAGACTTGTGCAAACAAGTCCACTTTTCTTATCACAACTATAGCAATCTTATATTTTGGATTTGCTCACACATCATTTACTTTTTTTTTTTTAAAAAAAGACCTTTTTGTTACTTTCTCACTAGAGAAAGGGCACACAGCCAAGTCAATCTAAACAGAGAACATTTTTCCCAACGTAAGCTTTCCACAAAACTTCTACTACACATACACTGCTTCATCCAACAAAGCTTACTCTATTTCATTTTATTTTTTTGTTTTGTTTTTTTGAAAGAGGGTCTACTATTTGGCCTAGAGTTCGATATGTAGATCAGGCCTGCCTTGAACTGATAGAGAACTGCCTTTGCCTCTGCCTCTGCCTCCTGAGTGCTGGGCCTAAAGGCATGTGCCACCATGCCCGGCTTACAAGGCTTACTTTTGAGAGAATTAAAAAGAGAACTGTCTCAATATGTAGCCCAGGCTGGTCTCAGAGGCTCCTGCCTCAGCCTCCTAGTGCTGGAATTACAAGTGTGTGCTTTCATGCCTGGCTTGAGAAATTCTTTGTAGAAGTTATTTTTACCAGCATATTAACATTTAATTTTCCTCTCCCAAAACATATCTTGTAAGACCTGAATCTACACTCATGAGCTGAGAGTGAGGCTACTGGGGCTCGGAGTGTGTTGATTGCATTTCCAATGAGCACCCAAGGACAGAACAGAAAAATGGTGTGCCCATCCTTGGCAAATCAGGACAGCAAAGTATCTTTGTCAAATGGTGAATATCAAGTCCAGAGTGGTGGCACACAGCTCTAATCCCAACATGTGGGAACTAGAGTTAGGAGGATGACCACAAGTTTGTGGCCAGCCCGCTGTCCATAGCAAGACCATGTCTCAAAAAGAAAAAAATTAAAAAATAGCCAGGTATGATAGCACATGCCTTTAATCCCAGCTCTCAGGAAGCAAGCTCTCTGTGAGTTCCACACCAGCCTGGTTTACATGGCAAGTTCCAGGCCAGCCAGGGCTGCATAGTGAGACTCTATCTCAAAATAAATAAATAAAAAAATTTTAAAATGTGGTAGTCTATGGGTCATTTCCTTAAAAAAAATCACAAATCACAGACCATAAAACATATTAAAGTTGTAGTTAGCCATGTTAACTATATATATATATTTGTTGAACATCTGGTCCCTGTTCCGAGCACCTGAGACAGAACATAATAAGATAGGGACAGGGACAGTGAAGTCACTGCTCAAGAAGTTTATAACTCAGTTAATAAATCAATCCGGAAAATTGTGGGTGGTGCAGAGACACGAAACATACACATGTCATAGAGTGCGACCAGGCGGCTCCTTCAGGCCACAGGATCAGAAAGAGCTGGAAACAGATTTGTCAGTTCCTGACACACAGATGGCGTTAAAAGGCATGGAACAGCAGAGGTCACCCAGAGAAAGCATGTAGGCCCATGACAGACACAAGGATACACTAACATTAAAAATTCAGTAGGGGGGCTGGAGAGATGGCTTAATGGTTAAGAGTACTTGCTGCTCTTGCAGAGGACCCAGGTTCAGCTCCCAGCAACTATGTGGTGGCAACAAATGTTCCAGGAGATCTGATGCCCTCTTTTGACCTCTGAGGGCATCACATACACATGGTGCACTAACGTGCAGGCCAAACACTCATATAGATAAAATAAAATTTAAAATATTAAAAAGTAAATTGAGCAGAGGAGAAAACAGTCGGGGAAGCAGAAAAACCCCTGGTAGCTGGGAGTCCACAGAGAAAGGTATTTCAAAGGAAGTGGTGACTCGACCATTTTTAAAGGCAGTTAAGAGGTCAAGCAATCTAAAAATAGAGACAATAAATAGCTGTGCCAAGCAGGTGAATCAGGAGTTCACCAAGCAGACCTGACAGAGGATAACCACAGATGTCCAACTGTAGGGGCTGCAGAGAGGAGGCAGGCAGCAAGCACAGGTGACCCCTGAGTGCTGACGTGATGATCAGAGTGGGGCGATGGCTGCAGAGCTACAGAGGCAAGGGAGGGAGTCCATCCTACCCCAGGAAGTCCTAGTGTATTCATATAGTGATGGGGAGAGAACACTGGTCCAGAGTGACCCATCCAGACCTGAAGTCCTAGATAAGGTGGTGGATGTAGGATAATAGTCACGCAGAGGACTGAATCAGGAAACCTCTCTGAATATTTAACATGAGGGGAACTGCTTAAACATGGAATGGTAGAGAAGTGAAGTCAGCAGGAGATATAGTAACCAGACATGATCAATGGCAAGATATCTTCCCAGCACCATGCATCTGGCAACTCATAATCATCTGTAACTCCAGCTCCAGAGGATCTGACACCCTCTTCTGGCCTCTGCAGGTACCTACACATACATGATATACACTCACAAATACAAATTTAAAAATAATAACAAAATCTGAAATAAAGTAAAAGACCTACAAAACGTGTGTGTGTGCAAGTATGTGTGTGTGTGCGTGTGCGTGTGTGTAAGCAGAACAGATATCAAGTGTCTTCCTCAATCACTCTATACTTTATCCTTTGAGACAGTCTCTCACTGAACCTGGAGCTCATTGGCTTGGCTAGGCTGGCCAGCCAATGAGTTCCAGGGACTTGCCTGTCCCCATCCACCCTACCTCCTCTCACCCTCCCATCCCTACCTCCACAGCACTGGGATTACAGACACTTGACAAGCTTTTATTTTGGAGTTGGGGAACCAAACTCAAGTCCTCCTGCTTGCCAGACAGGCACTTTACCAGAGAAACCATCTCCCCAGCACCTCCAAACCATTTTTATCATCTTATTTGCCCCCAAATACCCATTCAGCAACTACTCCTTATTCATCCTTCCCCTCTTCTCCCCAGCCCTGGCAACCACTAATCTACCTTCTGCCTCCAAGGATTTGTCTTTCTGAGTATTTCACGGAAATGCTGTCTATAATATATATTGTGTATGGTTGCTTTTGCTTTGGTTAGTTTCCTGGTTCGCCGTTATTGTTGCAAATATCAGTAGCTCATTCTTTGGAGGAGGAAGATTGGAGACAGAGTTTCATTAGGCCAGGATGACCTATAACTCATGATCCTCCTGCCTCAGTCTCCTGGGTGCTGGGATTATAGGCCTATGCAACCATGCCTGGCTCTGTTTCATCCTTTGTCTAAATAATAGTTAAATATATGGATACACCACCTTTTGTTTACCCCTTCACTTGATCAGTTCCTACTAGATTTTATGGTGGCCCTTATCTCTAATTCCAGCACTTGAGAAGCTGAGACGGTAAGAATGCTGTGAGTTCCAGGCCAGCAAGGGCAGCATTGTGAGTCCCATGCTAGCCTGGGCTACAGAGTAGAGCACAGTCTCAAAAAGAAACAAAAATAAAGCTGGTCTGGTGGCCCATACCTTTAATCTCAGCACTTGGAAGGCAGAGGCACATGGATCTCTGTGAGCTCAAGACCAGCCTGGTCTATATAGCAAGTTCCAGGCCAGTTGAGGTTACAGGGAGATCTTGTCTCAAAAACAACTAGTTCAATTTTAATATATAAAACACCCTATTTGCATAAATGAAGCAATCATCAATCATTTTCCACATATGTTGGGAAAAAGCACTCATTGTTTATTCCTGTCCAACCACAAGGAAGCTTTACAAACTGTAAGTGAACCATGTATGCGTGTGCCTCTCATGCATCAGTGTGCTGTGCAGTACAAACTGAATTACCACAGGAGACTGAAGAGAAACAGTCTCTTCTCACTCTCTCCCAAGTTCTAGGATGCCAGATATTTACCACCACACCCTGCTTGGATATGAGTCAATGCACAGTTCAGACAGGTTGAGTCTGAACCAGGCCTCTTTGGCACAGGCCTGCAAATCTAGCCACTCTTGAAAGATTTCTCTAGGGATTGTGAAATCGGACAAAAGTCCACTTACAAAATAGGATCTGTCATTGGAGGGCGGATGTGGTTGGATCCATCTGTACTGAGGTCGAACAGTGGTCTCTTCTCCTCAATGCAGTTTGCAGAGATACTGTTGGGACTGCAGCGTACCCACTGGTACCTGGCTCTCCGCATGGGATAACCTGCCCAAACAAGAAATCCACACGGATAAGTATTCCTAGACAGCTTCTAATCACTGTCTCTAACAAGTCAATCAACTGGATTCTAAACTGGCACAGAGTCACAGGTTTATGCCCAGGAACAAACCAGCACCCAGTGTGTGGCAGGCTTCGATGTACGTTGTTTGTCCTTCTCAAAGCACTTCTACCAAGTAGCAAGTAGTTCTAGATAATAAAATGGGCCAGATGGCTCAGTGAGGAATGGTGCCAGCCACCAAGCCCGCCTACCTGAGTTTAATCCCTGGGACCCACATGACAGAAGGAAAAACATAACTCTTGAAAGTCGTCCTCTGACTCACATGCACGTGCGCATACACACACATATAAGCACATAAAAGACATAAATAAAATATTAAATTTTTTATGTATTATTTTTCTTATTTCATGTATATGAGTGAATTGCTTACATGTATGTAAGTGCACTCGAGTCATGCAATGCCTGCATAGGTCAGAAGGGGGTGTTAGATCCCCTGAACTGGAGTTACGGATGGTTGTTAGCTGCCAAGTGGGTGTTGGGAATCGAACCTGGGTCCTCTGCAAAAGCAGCCACTACTCTTAATCGCTGAGTCATTTTCCTAGCCCTGACCTAAATAAAATATTGAAAAATAAAAAGACTAGAATAAAATTTGGAGTTAGCTGCCTAGAAAGGAATCTCAACTCTGGTGCTGGCTAGTTCTGAAACCCTAACTTCTCTGAACCCCCACTGTAAACTTGAACTCACAGAGGTCCTCCTGCCTCTGCCTCCAGAGTGCTGGGATTAAAGGTGTGTGCCACCACTCTCGGCCCCCCTAGAACTCTTTTTTACAATGTGTATGAGTATTTTGCTTGCATGCATGTATGTATACCATGTGTGTGCCTGGTGTCCATAGAAGGCAGAAGAGGCTGTTGAATTCTCTGGAACTGGAGATAGTTATCAGCTGCCATATGCGTACTGGGAACTGAACTCAGGTACTCTGCAAGAGCAGCAAGGACTAGAATGCTTGATCCTTGCACCTAAGTATTCCAAGTACTATTCCAAGTACTGGCATTGCAGGTGAGCGCCCCCATACCTAGCTCTATTATTATCATCATTATCATTATCTCCTCTATATACAAGGGTAGATCAAATCATAAAGATGCTAAGAAGAGGAGCCCAAATTGACATCTGTACCAGATCCTAAAGGCTGCCTCTCTTACAGAGATGATTCAGACGCTGTACTTCAATTGTAGCTGTTATGACAGGGGTCTTTCCATGTAGCCCAAGCAGGGTTGAATAGGGAGAAGAGCATCCTCTCTCACTCGCCCCCAAGCTCTAGGACACCAATATTCACTACCACCCTCTGCTTGGAGATGAGTTAGAGCACAGTTCAGACAGGTTGAGTAAACCAGGACTGGTGGCATAGGCCTGCAATCGTAGCCACTCAGAAGGCTGAGGTAGGAAGATCACAAATTCAAGGCCTGCCAGAGCTACAGAGTGAGTTCAAGGCTCTCCTGAGCAACTGAGGGAGAGAATTTGTGGTAGAGAACTTACCTAGTATGTGCAAGGCCCTAGGTGCAAACCCTAGTACCAAATGGGGAGGAAACCCAAATGGTTGGGTACATTCAGGAGACCTGTGAAAATACAGTCCTACCACTTGTCTTTTAGGGTCTTCTGGCACTAATGTTTTAAACTTATATTTTATTCATTTATCTGTTGGGGGTGGACATGCCAAGGCACGCAGTGAAGGTCAGAGGACAACTTGAGGGAGTTGATTCTCTCCTTTCATCACATAGGTTCTGGGCATCAGGCTTAACAACACGTGACTTTATCCACTGAGAAATCCTACTGGCCCCCATTCTTTTTTTAAAATAATTTTTTTAGCTGGGCATGGTGGTGCACACCTTTAGTCCCAGCACTTGAGAGGCAGACGCAGGTGGATCTCTGTGAGTTCAAGGCCAACCTGGTTTACATAGTGAGTTCCAGGCCAGCTGTGACTACAGGGAGACCCTGTCTCAAAAAGACCAAAAT
>NW_008332825.1:1311833-1352984 GCF_000622305.1 Nannospalax galili
ATAATAATAATAATTTTTTAATTATTTTTCATTATGTGTGTATGTGTGTGTATATGGGTATGTGCCTGTGAGTGCAGGTACCCATGGAGGCTAGAGGCATTGGATCCTCCTTGGGCTGGAGTTACAGGTGGTTATGAGCTGTCTGATACAGGTGCTGGAAATTGAACTTGGGTCCTCTGGAAGAGCAGGATATGCTCTTAACCACAGATCATCTCTCCAGTCCCCCATAGAACATTCTTCAGAATAAAATGTAGATCAAAACTCATTCTCTTTCTTTGTGCTTAAATTTCTTGGGAACAAGGCTCCTCTATTTGTGGATGGGCAGAGAAGTTGGAGTCTCTTGCCATTTCCCTGGAATTTTTTGTTCTTTTCTGTTGTCTGAGACAGAGTTTCACCCTGTGACCCTGGCAATCACTATGTAGACAGAAGCAGCATTGAATTTGTGGTGCTCTTCCTCTCCCTGATGTCTGTCTTGGTCTCAAGTGCTTGGACTGCAGGAATGCACCACCATAACGTTCCTGGAGATGCTTTATTAGTTCATGGGATGCCGTCTTCATGACTCTAACAAGGCTGAGGCCAGTGGTGAAAAACCACACATAAATGCCGGGTTCTCAGAATGTCCCCAGCACCACAGTCACAGCGCTTCAAATGCTGGTTTCCCTGACCAGGAGGATGACACTAACCTATCCCTGAGAGCAGCTTGTAGGGAAACTGGTTCCCCACTTAGGAGTCTCTGAATCTCAATTTACGGAATGTGAACAGTGACAGAGCAAGGAGTTCCTGTTTCAAGTGGGCTGAAAGTCTGTAAAGTGGTCCACAGAAGCCTTGCATTAATGCGTTTTCATTCCTCCTCCTTCTGCTGATTCTTTCCTGAGGCAGCTTTAGCTGACGTCTCATTACTGTGTAGCCTCCTGTGAAAGGATTTAAAAAAAAAAAAAAAAAAAAAAAATGCAGCCTCTCCACCAGCAGAGGGCATGCTGGGATTAAAGGCGTGCACCACCACGCCTAGCTACTTTATATTTTTTCAAACCAACTTTTCCAAACTGTGCATATTTTACATTCACAGCACATGTCGGTTGGGACTCATCACAGTTCAAGGGCTCAGGAGCCACAGGTGGCTGCTAGCTATTGGACAAGACAAAGCAATTACTTCTTCTGGCTGAGTCACTGAATAGCAAGCTGGAAAATGTGGGTTTGGACAGGAAGTTAAACAGAAAAGCTGAACTAATTCTTTTATTTTCCCCAGCAGTGTCAAGGCTCAAACCCAGGATTTCAGGTGTTTTAGGCCAAGTGATCTACCACTGAGGGACAGCCCCAGCCATACACTCATAAAAAGAGGGGCCATTCCCATCAAATACAGCTTTTTTTTTTTTTTTTTTTTTTTTTGGTCTTTTTAAGACAGGGTTTCCCTGTAGCGCCAGCTGTCCTAGAACTCACTATGTAGACCAGGCTGGTCTTGAACTCACAGAGATCTACCTGCCTCTGCCTTCTGAGTGCTGGAATTAAAGATGTGTGCCACCATGCCCAGCAAATATAGCATTTAAAAATTTATTTATTATTTTTATGTGTATTTGTGTATTGCCTGCATGTAGGTAAGTGTACCCATGCCATGAAATGCCCATGGAGATCAGAAGAGACTGCTGGATCCCCTGGGACTGGAGTTACAGACAGTTGTTAGCTGCCATGTGAGTGCCGGGATTCGAACCTGGGTCTTCTGCAAGAGCCAGTGTTCTTAACCGCTGAGTCCAAATACAGCATTTTTAAAAAAAAATTATGTCATGAGTGTTTTGCCTGTATGTATGTACATCATGTTTGCCTGGTGCCAGAAGAGGGTGTCTAACCCTCTGGAACTGAAGTTACAGATGGTTGTGAGCTACCATGTGGGTTCTGGGAACTGAACCTCAGTCCTCTGTAAGAGCAGCAAGTGTTTTTAACCACTGAGCCATTTCTCCAGCCCCAACATTTTTTCACTAGCTTAAAACTACAACTTTGGCAGATTAGTAAAAACTATAGTGAAATATAAAGCTTCCCCTGGTTCCTTTGGAGTCGGGAAGAGCTTCTAAAACCATGACTACACTAAAAACTACTGAATCATATAATTTAAAGGGTGAATTGTATATTGTAGGGACTGTATCTTCCTCCTCCTCCTCTTCTTCTCCTTCTTCTTCTTCCTCCTCTTCCTCCTCCTCCTCCTCTTCCTCTTCTTCCTCTTCCTCTTCTTCTTCCTCTTCCTCTTCCCCTTCCCCTTCCCCTTCTCCTCCTCCTCCTCCTCCTCCTCCTCCTCCTCCTCCTCCTCCTTCTTCTTCTTCTCCTTCTTCTTCTTCGTCTTCTTGAGACAGGGTCTCCCTGTAGCCCCAGCTGGCCTGAACTCACTATGTAGACCAGGATGGCCTTGAACTCATTTTGTCTTTTTGAGACAGGGTCTCCCTGTAGTCCCAGGTGGCCTCACTATGTAGAACAGGCTGGCCTTCAACTCACAGAGATCCGTGGGTCTCTGCCTCCCAAGAGCTAGGATTAAAGGCATGCGCCACCACACCTGGCTAGGGGCTGTATCTTAATAAAAGTGTCTTTAGGGGCTGGAGAGATGGCTCAGTGGCCAAGAGCACTGACTGCTCTTACAGAGGACCAGGGTTCAATTCCCAGCACCCACATGGCAGCTAACAACCATCCATAACTCCAGTTCTAGGGGATCTGACACCTTCTTCTGACCTCTATGGGCATTGCACGACATGGGTGCACTTAACATACATGCTGGCAATACACTCATACTGGAGAGATGGCTCAGCAGTTAAGAACACTGGTTGTTCTTGCAGAAGACCCGGGTTTGAATCCAGCACCCATATGGCAGCTAACAAGTGTCTGTAACTCCAGTTCCAGGGGATCTGACGGTCTCTTCTGTCCTCATGGGCATTGCACAACACAGGTGCACTTACCTACATGCAGGCAATACACTCATACATATAAAATAAAAATAAAATATTTTTAAAAATAAAATAATAAGCCAGGCATGGTGGCACATGCCTGTAGTCTCAGCTCTTGGGAGGCAGAGGCAGGCAGATCTCTGTGAGTTCAAGGCCAGCCTGGTCTACATAGTGAGTTCCAGGACAGCTGGGGCTACAGGGAGACCCTGCTTCAAAAAGACAAAAAAAATAAAAATAATAAAATAAAATAAATATATTAAAAATATAAACAAAGTGTCTTTAAAATTACAAAGAAATGAAAAGATATAGCTCAGTTGGTAGAGCACTTGCATAGTATGTACTAGGCCCTAGGTTCCATCCCCAGCATTGCATGAACCAGGTGTGGCGTCACATGTCTGTAATCCCAGCACTCGGGAAGTGGAGTCAAGAGGATCAGAAGTCCAAGGTCATCCTCATTTACATGCTGAATTTGAGGCCATCTTTGGCTGTATGAGACCCTCTCCCCGCCCCAACCCCCACTAAAAATCAAATCCAGCCTGGCAGCAAATGCCTATAATCCTAGAACTTAATGGGAGGATTGCCGCAAGTTCTAGGCCATTCTTAAACATAGCAAGTTCTAGGTCCTGTCTCAAGTACACCAAATAAGGGTAGGGATGATGGTTCAGTCAGAAAAGGCCTTGCCATGCAAGCAAAAGGACCTCAGTTTGATCCCAAGTTCCTAAAAGCACCAGGCAATCCCAGCAATGTGGAGGTAGAGGCAAGAGGATCCCGGGGCTCGCTGGCCAACCAGTCCAGCCTAATTTGTGAGCTCTAGACCAATGAGAGACATTGTCTCAAAGGAAGTGGATAGCATTCCTCAGGATGACAATGAAGTTGTCTTATGGCCGCCACATGCATGCACACATGCACACAAACACATGAACATGCATGCACACATGCACACAAACACATGAACATGCATACACAAGCACACACACACATACACATAAGAAAATAAAATAAGAAAGAAAGAAAAAATAAGCTTTCCCATTCCAAGATCCATCCAATTTTCTATCTGATGAAATTAAAGGTTCATTTAGAGCACAGTTACAGACACCAAATTCCTGGTAGCTATTCATGGTTGTGAGCAGGCTGTGAGAATTCAAAGTTTTGCCCCCTGGAGTTGTGAAAGTATCTGGACTTTATCTTGCCCAAGATATTAAAAAAATGTCTTAAGGATTATCACCTTTTTTTGTCTTTTTTTAATTTTTAAAATTTTAAAGATTTTATTTATTATTTTTATGTGTACGCATGTATTGCCTGCATGTTGGTAAGTGCACCCGTGTTGTGCAATGCCCGAGGAGGACAGAAGAGGCTGTGAGATCCCCTGGGACTGGAGTTACGGACAGTTGTTAGCCGCCATATGGGTGCTGGGATTCGAACCCAGGTCTTCTTCAAGAACAACCAGTGTTCTTAACCACTGAGCCATCTCTCCGGCACCCCTGTTTTGTTTTTGAGATAAGTTTCTCTACATAGCCCAGGCTGACCTAGAACTTGCAATCCTCCTGCCTCAGCCTCCTGAGCACTAGCATTATAGGCCTGCACCACTATATGCCCAGTGTGATGATCATAATTTTATAAATGAAAGGGAGCCCACATATAGAAAGAAACATAGCTTCCTGAAAGGCCCCACTCACAGTGGATCTGCCGGTTGGCTGACTGTGGAGCGGCTTCTGAATGAACATGGATTTTACTTGGAACCTCTTTCCTCCTTGCCCTTCACGCTCCTTACATGTGACTAGCTCTGTCTCACTGAAATACCTCATGTGAATACACTCTACCAGAGCAATTACCCTTCTCCAGCAGTCCTTCTGTCTTCATGTTTCCCTTATCATTTCCCCTAACACAACCACAACTTACTAACTGCTTATTCTTAAGGTTTATTTATTTATTTTTATGTGTATGTTTTACCTGCATGCAAATGCACCACATGCATGCAATGCCTGCAGAGGCCAGAAAAGGGTGTCAGATGCCCTGGAACTGGAGTTATGGTCAGATGTTAACTGTCATGTGGGTGCTGGGAACGGAACTCGGGTTCCTCTCCAGCCCCTAGTTTCCAGGGTTTTTTTTAATGGAAATATTTTTTATTTTTGTCTTTTTGAAGCAGGGTCTCCCTGTAGCCCCAGCTGTCCTGGAACTCACTATGTAGACCAGGCTGGCCTCGAACTCACAGAGATGTGCCTGCCTGCCTCTGCCTCCCAAGTGCTGGGACTACAGGCGTGTGCCACTACACCCGGCTGGAAATATTTTTTTTATATTTTATTTATTATTTTTATTTCATGTGTATGCATGTATTGCCTGCATGTAGGTAAGTGCACCTGTGTCTTGGTGTCATGCAATGCCCTCAGAGGACAGAAGAGGCCTTCGGATCCCCTAGAACTGGAGCTACGGACAGTTGTTAGCTGCCATGTGGGTGCTGGGATTTGAACCTGGGTCTTCTGCAAGAAGCCAATGTTCTCAACCACTGAGCCATCTCTCCAGCCCCTAGTTTCCTGCTTTTAATGGAAACTTACTACAGGTGCATTAGAAAAACTTAAGGAAAAATTGTCATAAGGTGGGGGCAAGGGTAGAGATAATTTCAATTCATTAGAAATGTTAATGTTTAAGCAGCTGCCACCATCTAGGCTGGAATAACTTCCTACCAGCCTATCAACTCTACAAGATGGATAAACTTCCCTTCTCTTCACCGTTGACAGGCTATAAAAAGCTCAGAGTTTACTTTCAGTTTCTCCCTCAACTCTATCGTGAACATCAAAAAGACTATAGTCAAAGGACAGTTTATGTTTTAAATAAAGAACATTTCAGGGCTGGAAGGATGGCTCAGAGGTTAAGAACACTGGCTGTTCTTGCAGAAGACCCCGGTTCATATCCCAGCACCCACATGGCAACTGACAACTGTCCATAACTCCAGTTCCAGGGGATCCAACAGCCTCTTCTGTCCTCTGTGGGCATTGCACGACACAGGTGCACTTACCTACATTCAGGCAATATGCACATACACATAAAATAAAAATAATGAAGTATTTTTTTTAAAAAGAACATTTCTAAACCTCCAGTTGTGCAGAAAGTTAATTCTGACCTTGAAATTGAATGACTAATTAGTTCATTGTAACAGACCTTGGGCAAAATTCACACGTTTGGCAAGGGGCTGATGTAAGAGGCTCATGAGACAGTGACTGTCAGTTCCAGTTCATTCTTCTGTCATAATTTCTCCTCACAGGGAAAGTGATGATTGTAATGGGCAACAATTTTGAAATCACTTTACAAACAGCTGTGCTCACCAGTGGAACATGATACATGATTGCTGTGATCTGGAAGACAGTATGGCCCCCTGACCACACCTGTTCATGGATTTTCCATTTTCTCTCTTTTTGGGTATTTTGTTTTGTTTGAGATGGGGTCTTATGTAGCTCAGAACTCACTGTCTAGCTGAGGATGATCTTGAACTCCTGATCCAACCCAGTGCTTTGGGGACATTTTTGACAGAGAGGCAATACAGTGTAGGACTGGAAGCTTCACTGACAAATCCCTAGAGCCTATACTAAAAAGATTAGCTGTTTTATCATTCACCACCCATCACCAAGTTTCCATTTCTTGGTTTCCATATACTTGGCACACAGTTTTATATCATGGTTTTCAATGGATTTGTAAAAATAAGTGTGTTGTAGGTCGAATTACTTCCTTTACAAAAGTCCTAATCTACAAGTACCTCTAGGGTGACAATATTTGGAAACAGGGTCATTGTAGATGCTGTTAAGATGGGACAATGAGGGTGGTCCTTGTTCAATTTAACTGATGTTTTATCTAAGAAGAGGGTATTGGGTGTGTGGAAGAGGAGGCCCCTGAAGACACAAGCACCAATCTACGAGCTAAAAGGAAAGGGTCAGAATGAAACCAACATCTTCAGTCCCAGGCTTTTGGGTTTTAGACTCTGCAGCTGGGAGGAAATAAATTTATGTTGTGTAAATTACCCAGTCTGTGGTAATTTGTTATGGCAGTCTAAGAAAACTAATACGGTGATCTAAGATCAATAAACCAAAAGTCTGGTGATTTGATCAGTCAAACTGGTAAGTTATATAAACACTGATTCTTAAATGTTTTTTTAAAAAGCCAGAGAGCAGGCTGGGGCCATAGCTCTGTTGTTGTTCCTAAGTGCTTGCCTATATGCACAAAGCCCTGGGTTCCATCCCTAGTGCCTCATAAACTGGGCATGGCGGCATAGGTTTGTAATCTTAGCACTCAGAAAGTAGAGGATCAGTTCAAGGTGATGCAGGTGAGACAGCGCAGAATGTAAAGGCACTTGCCTTCAAGGCTGACAATTTGAGTTCCATCCTTGAGGCCTGTATGCTGAAAGAAGAGAACTGACTCCCAGAAGTTGTCTCTGACCTCCATATACCCACTGTGACATGTACACACACACACACACACACACACACACAGAGTAAATAAATATTTTTTAAAGAAGTTCAAGGTTATCCTAGGCTATATAATGAGTTCAAGACCAGATTGGAACAAGAAAGCAGGAAATGTTACTGAACCCCCAAAGCTTCCTGGGTCACTACCACATGGCCAGGTACCTATTTCCCTCCGAGCTCAGATGTGAGCTAAGCCCTTGAGTCAAGAGCCCTTTCAGAAACACCCTAAATTTTCGGTTTATTCATTATCTCCACTTTGGTTTCCCTTTCCTACCAAGAGCTAAATGGAGAAGTTGGCCACATAAATGCCAGCATTGCACACAATCTACTCGCAGTTTTGTTTTTTCTTCGTTTACTTCTAGTGCCTAAACATATAAGGTTTTGTTTTCATTCTAGTCTGACCAATCTAGTCAATGCAGAATGTGACATTACTGGGAACTTTTGCAACCACAAAGATGGACACACATGTCACCCAGCCCCAACTGGCCACCCAAGTTCTGCAACGAATGTGGAATTCACTGCTGTTAATCTTGTCAGAGCATACGGTTATTAAGGACTCTTTAGAACAAGCCAAAGGTTTTTCCCTAGAAGATTTGAGTAGAGCTGTTCTCTATGTTAAACAAGGGACTGGAGATCTAGCTCCGTGGTAAAACACTTGCTCAGCATGCTTGAGGCCCTGGGTTCAGTCTTCAGCACCACAAATAATAAATAGAAGCAATCTTAAGCAATGTTACTTCCATTTTTTTCCTCAATGTTATCACAGCTAGACAAAAGTTAGTTTTTTAAATTTCCAACACATAAGGACTTTCTGAGATTAACTGTAAGATTTCATTTCAACTGAAAGTAAAAACATGACGGTTAGAAGTCACTTTGAAGAAATGAACCCAGGACCTATGCGTCACTGTGACTCAACATTCCCTTTACCATTTAGGGGAACTTAATGTTTTCTTAGCCATAAGTTCTGCTACCCTATTTATCAGGCCATGACCTTCTTCTGCTTTATTTAGAGATCCTTATGTTTCAAAGGAGAAGAAATTATATTTTTCTTACCAACTTATCATTTTCGTTTTCTTAGTCATTAAAGGTTTTAGGTTGATTCCGTGTGACTAAACATCCCTAAATGATAGAGAAATCTAAGAAGGTATTTCCAAATTTGCTGTTTCTCTGAGCAACAGCACAAATACTAACATTCTTTGGACCGTCTTTAAACATCTTTCTTTGGGTTTGCGTTAACTTTGTC
This sequence comes from Nannospalax galili, assembly GCF_000622305.1. NCBI lineage: Eukaryota > Metazoa > Chordata > Mammalia > Rodentia > Spalacidae > Nannospalax > Nannospalax galili. The sequence goes on from NW_008332825.1 coordinate 1,320,449, forward strand.
TAGCCATAATTGAATTTTCAGTAAGAACCAAGCTTTAAAAACAAAAAAAGAAGCCAGGCATGGTGGTACACGCCTTTAATCCCAGCACTTGGGAGGCAGAGGCAGGCGCATCTTTGTGAGTTCAAGGCCAGCCTGGTCTACATAGTGCGTTCCAGGACAGCTGGGGCTACAGAGAGACCCTGTCTCAAAAAGACAAAATAAATAAAAGATGAGAGAGAGAGAGAGAGAGAGAGAGAAAGAAAGAAAGAAAGAAAGAAAGAAAGAAAGAAAGAAAAGGAGCAGAAGCAGGTGGATTTCTGTGAGATGGAGGCCAGCCTGGTCGACATAGTAAGTTTCAGGTCAGTTGGGGCTACAGGGAGACCCTGTCTCAGAAAGACAAAAAAGAAAGAAAAAAGAAAACTGAAAAAAAAAATCCCCTCAAACATAGTCAAATTTGCCCCAATTTAAAAATAACATTACTGCCCTTAATCCCAACAATTGGGAGGCAGAGGCAGGTGGATGGCTAAAAGATGGAGGACAGCCTGGTCTACGTAGTTAGTTCCAGGACAGCTGGGGCTATAGGGAAACCTTGCCTCAAAAAATAGCATTGCTCAGTGTTAAAATAACATGGTCATCACAAGGCATTTAAACTTGGAACATGGTAACATATGCCTGTAATCCCAGCACTTGGGAAGTAGAGGTTGGGAAATCAGGAATTCAAGGTCAACCTCATCTATATAGCAAGTTGGGGCCAGCCTAGGCTACATGAGACCCTGTCTCAAAACAAAACAAACTTGGGATTCATTTAGACAACTCAGGGGTAGGAAGATAGTCTAGAATATTCCAAGATGCCATCATCTCCATGAATTAGACACATGGGTAATTTTCTATTTCTTGAGGTTTTTAATGGATAAACCATACATCTTCATCCAAGAATAAAATAGTACATTTCAATTATTCTAAGAATTATATGAGACTGCCACTTGCTTTAGCATTTAATTAATTTCTTATTCTTATTCTTATTTTGGTACCAAACAAGTGAACTCACACTAGGGAGTTCAGATCCTCCACATTTGTCTTTGCTGCCTACCCTACAACCCAAAAATGAAGACAGTCATTGGTGTGGACACTAAGGCTTTCAAAGAAGAGGGCAGGGGAATAAGATCACCGGGGTCTTACCTTGAACTGAAGATCCCATAACCAGAATGAAGGTCAGAGCTAGGACAAGCCTGCTGCTCTGGGGTACCTGCTGCATCTTGACCAGCTCACTCCTGCACACCAGCCTCTCAATTAGGAAATGCAGCAGAGTGCTCTCTGTCCCTTTTAGCAAAAGGTCCCAAAGCCTCAGACCCTGCCCAAGAACACACGTCACAGTTTCCTGAACAAATAGAAAAAAGATCCACATCAATACCCAGAAAGAAATAAAAAAGAAAGCAAAATAACTATTCACACCGAGGATGGAACGGCACGGGACTCCACCTGGGCCTCCTTTTTTTTTTGTTGTTGTTGTTCTTTGATACTTGCATATTAGAAAAAAAGTTTCCCCATCCAAAAAAGTCAAATCTGTATTTAGAGCAGCTTGTTTTTCCTTTCTTCAGGTGACAGTCTAAACATCAAGGGGTCAACAGTACTGCTGGAGTAAAGGAACTGGGGCCACCGTCTCATACCGCATCATGGAGGGGCTTAACTCACTGAGACAGGCTCCAGCAGGCTGTCCTCGCTTATCAGAATGAGAAGTCTCAGTCCCATTTACAGCTTCTTCTTGGACTCAGTGTTTTCATTGGGCCACTGGCTTTTCCTCTACCTCATAATATGGTAAGGATTTTTGGTTCCAAAAAGAAACAGGTAAGACAGTAAAAAACAAAAACAAACAAAAAAACCTTACATTCCTCCATCCCTTTACATCAACCGCCTTTTGAGATGTGAGCCCATGCAAACTTTCATCTTCTCTCCTGGTTAAAACATTTTTTTTTCCAGATTGTTTTAGGACATCCTGACCTTAAATAAGGCAGACATCAGGATCAAGGGCTGTCTTCTCACAGGGCTACTGAATGTGAAAACACAAGAAACACTCATCACTTTCTGGACGCAAAAGAATAGTCCTTCCCCTGGTCCTGGAGAGTGCATAGGGCTCTAGAGTACAGACACTCTATGATCTAGACTCATAGTAAATACAGTGGCTTATGACACATCCTTTGCTTTGAAGATTCAGTCACTCTCCATTTTCAGTTACGCCTGTCCCCAGCCTGCTCAGACACTTTGACTCACACCCACCATCCATTTCATGCTCCCCCTTTGCCCCCAGCCTTTGACAGGAGGGAGGAGTTTCCCTTCCCTTGTTTTGGACTTCCTGCAGATTCCTTACCATTTCCTGCAGAGGACAGACCTCAGAGTCTAATTGCTCAGTAGCTGTGGTGAAGAGGAATGTACATCTGACTCTCCTCAGAAGCCCCTCAGAACCAAGAAAGCCTCAAGTGCAATAACCAACCCCCAAACTCACAGACCCAGCAAAGCCCACACTAGAATATTGGTTTCTGTTTAGAATTTCAGTCCTCTGTCTTTAGTCCCTTTTCACCTTAACTCTCAATTAAAATCTTGCCATCAAAACAACAGACCCTGTTAATTAGCGTTAAGAAGTTTCCTTACAGCACCTCAGAGCTGATTAGAAGCAGTGATGGTTAGTTTCCTCAGTTTCACACAGTGGGGAAGAGAGGCCTCTCAGTGAGGGGTTTCTGAGTTCAGGGTGACCTGTGAACATGTCTATGGGGTCTTGATCGAGTTCATTGATGTGGGAAAACCCAGCCCACCATGGGCAGCACCATTCCCTAGTTTGGGGCTAACTGTAATAAAAGTAGGAAAAGCTAGCATCTCTCTCAGCTTTTGATTGTGGGTACGATGTGACCAGCTGCGTCAAGTTCCTACTGCCTGGTTTCCCCAGAAATAATGAACTGTACCCTGGAATTGGGAGCTGAGTTGCTTTTTTTCAGGGTATTTTGTCACAGCACAAAAATGAAAGTAGGGCAGAAATTGTGCCTAAAAATGGTCATTAGGGGATTTTTCTCATTTGGATCCTTTTCTTTTTCCTTCCCTGGGTCATGGAGATGATATTCATTCATTCCTTATTTTTTTTATTCTTAATTTTTTTATTTTGTGTATATGCATGTATTGCCTGTATGTAGGTAAGTGCACCCATGCTGTGCAATGCCTGTGGCAGACAGAAGAGGGCGTTGGATCTCCTAGAACTGGAGTTTTAGTTTTAGCTGCCATGTGGGTGCTGGGATTTGAACCTGGGTCTCCTGCAAGGACAGCCAGTGTTCTTAACCACTGAGCCATCCCTCTAACCCTATTTATTATTTTTATCTCATGTGTGAATGTTTTGCTTGCATGTATGAAAGTGCACCTGTGTCATGCAGTGCCCACAGAGGCCAGAAGAGGGCATCAGATTCTTTGGAATTGGAGTTGTGGATGGTTGTTAACCACCATGTGGGTGCTGGGAACCGGACCCAGGTCTTCTGGAAGAACAGCAAGTGTTCTTAACTGCTGAGCCATCTCTCTAGTCACTCACTATTTATTGAGGCTGGGTTTCATGTAGCCTCAGCTAGTCTCAAACTTACTGTGTAGCCAAGGATGACCCTTGAATTCCTGATCCTTCTGCCATCACCTCCCAAATACTGGGATGGCAGGTGTGCACCACCATAGCTGGCCTCACGGAGATTTCTAACAAACATTTTCAGTGTTCACAACCTCCATTCTCTACACTGACAGCCAACAGCTCCTGTTTCCAACAGCCCTCCTTCAGCCTCACTTCCCTGGTCCTCTCTTCAAGCCATAGAGGATCAGGACAAGCCCATGAAGCTGCTGGGTGTCCTGTGTCTAAGTGTGTTTTCCCCACTCAGCAGCTCAGCCATGTGGGCTACTTACTCCTTATACCGCCATTATTTGGATTGTAATAATGATGTATAACCAACAAAAGGATGCCCACAAGAACACGTGGTACACACCTTGGCTACACAGGCAGCACTCCTGGGCAAGGGGCCATCTTACCCACTGTTTCCTACATTAACTAAAGATTTACAGCCAGGCTTGATAGTGCATACCAGTAATCCCAGACCAGGGAGGCTAAAACAAGAAGATTGTGAGTTCCAGGTTAGTCTAGACTACACAGGGAAAACTTGTCTAAAAATAAGAAAAGGGGGGCTGGATAGATGGCTCAGCGGTTAAGAGCAGAGGACCCGGGTTCGATTCCCAGCACCCACATGGTGGCTATGAACTGTCTTTAACTCCAGTTCCAGGGGAATCCGAAGCCCTCTTCTGACTGAGGCATTGCACAACATGGGTGCACTCACACACATGCAGGCAATACACTCATACACAAATAAATAAATAAATAAATAATAAATAAATAAATAGGGGCTGGAGAGATGGCTCAGCGGTTAAGAACACTGGCTGTTTTTGCGGAAGACCCAGGTTCAAATCCCAGCACCACATGGCAGCTAACAACTATCTGTAACTCCAGTCCCAGGGGATCCAACAGCCTCTTCTGACCTCTGCGGGCATTGCACGACATGGGTACGCTTACTGACATGCAGGCAATACATGCATAAACATAAAATAAAAATGATAAATAAAATATTTTTTTAAAAAGTAAAGGCTGATGTTATTTACTTCTTAAAAGGTTGCATATATATTGAAAAATCAAGTATGTAGCATGTAAGTCATGGTAATTAATAAATGTTCCCTAATACTCCTTCTATAACTGTTACCCTCAAGTTCCAGTTAATTCTTTTTTTAAAAAAATATATTTTATTTTTATGAGTGTATTGTCTGCATCTATGTAAGTGTACCCATTAAAGAAAGAAAATAAAAATAAATAAACAATTAATTAATTAAAAAAATAAGAAAAGGGACTGGCAAGATGACTCAGCAGGTAAAGGCACTTGCTACCAAAACTGACAACCTGAGTTCAGTCCCTGGAACCCACATAGTCAAAGGAGAGAACTGACTCCTGCAAGTTGTCCTTCTGATTTCCATGTGTACGCCATGGCACTGCTGTGTCCACACATCCACACACAAACACACAAAGAATTAATAAATAAACAAACAAAAAACTTTACAGAAAAAGGATTTTTTTTTCTTATAACTCAGTCTCCATAATATGCTTGTTTTCCATGACTTTAAACAACAAATTATAGCCTGACATGGTGATACATGCTTGTAATCCCAGCACCTAGGAGGTAGAAGCAGACAGGTCAGAAGTTCAAGGCCAGATTGGGGTACAGAATGAGTTTGAGGCCAGTATGGGTTGCATGTGACCCAGTCTCAAAAAAAGGACAAATTCTAAATTCTGTTCTTCATTTACCAGAATATATATATATATATATATATATATATATATATATATATATATATTTGAGTCAGGGTCTCCCTGTAGCCCCAGCTGTCCTGGAACTCACTATATAGACCTAGGCTAGCCTTGAACTCACAGAGATCCAACTGCCTTTGCCTCCCAAGTGCTGGGATCAAAGGCATGTGTCACCATGCTCAGCACCAGGTTATATTTTTAAAACTTTTATTCATGTGTATGTGTGTGTCTGTGTGTGGGTATGTGCTCTCAGAGGCCAGGATAGATATTCTTTGGACTGGAGATATAAGCAGTTGTGAGTTACCCAATGGATACTGGAATTGAACTCTGGTTCTCTGGACGAGCCTCAAGTACTCTTTACCATTAGGCCATCTCTTTACCCCTGCCAGGTGATCTTAAATGTATCTATCTAACTTTATTTCACAGTTAAGCTGCCTATGAAATGGGTCCCTTTATTCCTTAGCAAGTGCTATGGTTTAAATGTGTCTCCCCAGAAGTTCATGTTGATAATTTAAATCTCTAGTTATATGTAGGTGGTATTTGAATATGGGGCCTTTGAGAGTCATGAGGGCAGAATCAGTATCCCCTTGATGATGCTATAAGAAGAGGAAGAGAGGGGCTGGAGAGATGGCTCAGTGGTTAAGAGCACTGGCTGCCCTTGCAGAGGACCCGGGTTCAGTTCTTAGCACCCACATGGCAGATAACAGCCATCTGTAACTCCAGTTCCAGGGGATCCAACATCTTCTGGCCTCTTCAGGTATTGCACAACACAGATGCACTTATACATAAGCAGGCAAAACACTCATACACATTTTAAAAAAATTTTTAAAGAGGAAGAGGGACCCAAGGTCCCAAGATGGAGTGTTTGCTCCATCTTGCCATGTAGTACCCCCTGTCATGTTATGCTATAGTAAGGTCCTAGCCAGGTGTGGTATTCCACACCTTTAATCCCAGCATTTGGGAGGCAAAAGCAGGTGGATCTCTGTGAGTTCAAGGCCAGCCTGGTCTACATAGTGAGTTCCAGGCTAGCTGGGGCTACAGGGAGACCCTGTCTCAAAAAGACAAAAAAAAAAAATGGTCTTAGGGACTAGAGAGATGACTCAGAAGTTAAGAGCACTGGCAGCTCTTGCAGAGGACCCAGGTTAGAATCCCAGCACCCACACGGTGGCTAACAATTGTCTGTAACCCCAGTTCCAAGGGATCTGACACCCTCTTCTGGCATTGTATAACACGGGTGCACTTACATACACACAGACAGCACACTCATACACACAAAATAAAAAGAAAAAAGAAAATATTTTAGAGCCGGGCATGGTGGTGCACATCTTTAATCCCAGAACTCTGGAGGCAGAAGCAGGTGGATCTTTGTGAGTTCAAGGCCAACCTGGTCTATATAGCAAGTTCCAGGCCAGCTGCGGCTACAAGGAGACCCTGTCTCAAAAAGACCAAAAAAAAAAAATCTATATATTTTTAAAAATTAAAATTAAAAATAGTTTAGCCTGGCATGGCAGTTCATGCCTGTAATAGCTCTTGAAAAGTGGAGGCAGGAAGATCAGGCGTTCAAACCATCCTGGACTACATGAGATCCTGTCTCTCACACCCACAAAATCTCTATTTGACTTCATAGATCTTACCTTTCTCCTAGGACACACTATCAAGCTGGTCAACAATAATTTTTGTATATCATTAATTGCTTTTCTAATTAAAAATTAGTGATTCCTATGAAAAAGTCAGCAGTTGGAGACCTTCAAGGAAGAACTTGAACAACAAGGTAAATCCCCTGTCACTTCCCACCCAGAGATTATAACAGCCTCGTCCTGCCCTTGGCCATACAAAGCTACACACAGCACTCAGCACACTGGGTCCCTCTCCATCTCTTTTCTTGCTTTTCTTTTACACCCTATGGTTCTGTGCTGCCCCACTACTGTCCCTGTGACTTCCAGCCAAATTTATAACTCGTTCAAGTTCACCAGATGCAGGTGCTAAGCTTCATCTCCTAAAGCAGTCTAAGCAAATTCTCAAACTCAGTGGCAATATTTGCCTCTTCTTTTTCTTCTTTTCTTTTCTTTTTCTTTTCTTTGCTTCTTTTCTTGAGACAGGGTCTCATGTAGCTCATGCTAACCTTGGACTTGCTACGCATCTGAGCATCACCATGAGCTCCCCAATCCTCCTGTCTCCACTTCCCAAGCGCTGGGATTACAGGCATGTGCCAACTAGGCCAGCTTTATCTATAATACTTTCTAGGATTCACAAGCCAACTTCACCATTTCCCTTTCTGCCCCCGACCCACCAAAATTAAGCTCACGATACCTGCCATTATGTTTAGAGTTATCAGTCATGGAGGAAGAAGGAAGTTCTTTCCCCTTAGTGTGTAACCACACAGCATGAAGCAGTTCTTTCAACGACTTTTCGTTTAGCTATCCAGGGGTTGACCACATTAACCAATTAAATTACTACACTTTGGTTGTTCTTATTTTTTGATAGACTTCAGGCTATTTTTTTCTGGTCTTAGCTGCAAACATGAAAAATGAACAGACTCACTTAGCGGAATGCTAATTAGAAATGTCATGGCATTGGGGCTAGGGATGAGGCACAGTGGCAGAATGTTTGCCTAGCTTGCAGGAGGTCTTCAGCATGATCCCCAGCAAAACACACATGCAGGAAACTTACAGCGAATTGAAATTTAAACACACAAACACACACACACACGCACACACACACAAAGGAAACTCATAGTGAACTGAAATTTAATTCTCACTAAAGGATAGCCATTTTCCACCCCCAAACCTCAGTTATTGCTGAAATCAGCTTCTTCTCTTCTGATTTTAATCAAATGCTCTGTTCCTTGTTGACATTTATTTTATTATATCCCCCCCAAACACTAAACTTCCAGATCATGTTCGCATGCCTCTGTCTGTCCAAGACACTGAGTAAATAAATTCTGTCTGAGTACTTTTAGCTTTGCTTGTTCTAACTTGGCCTCACACTAATTTTTGTTACTGGATTTTTGAGATTTTTCTTGCAACCCAGGCTGACCTTGAACTTGGTATGTAGCCAAGGCTGGTCTTGAACTCCTAGCTCAGTCTCCCAAGTACTAAAATTGCAGACGTGCACCACCATACCCAGCTCCATACTAATTTTATATCAGTGATGTAATTTTGCATGTTACAGAATATAATTGGTTCATATAGCTATTAAGTTACAAGGTGACACACGTCTTGAATCCCAGCATTTGGGGCGAAAAGGCAGGCAGATCTCTGTGAGTTCTAGGCCAGCCTGGTCAACATAGCAAGTTCCAGACCAGCTAGGGCTAGAGTGAGTGAGACCTTGTCTCAAAGAGAGAGAGAGAGAGAGAGAGAGAGAGAGAGAGAGAGAGAGAAGAAAGGAGTTAACAGTTTTGGAAACAGGAGGGCAGGAGGACGATAAATGTTTCTTTTGTGCACTTGTCACAAATTTTATTTAAATGTTTTATTTTTTTATTTTATGTGTATGAGTGTATTGCCTACTTGCATATGCAATGCCTGTGGAGGTCCGAAGAGGGTGTAGGGTCCTCTGGAATTGGAGTTATGGACTGTTGTTAGCCGCCAAGTGGGTGCTGGGAATCAAACCCAGGTCCTCTGCAAAAGCAGTCAATTCTCGTAAGTGCTGAGCCATCTCTCCAGACCCACTGTCATAAATTCTAAGAGATTCTTTTTCCCCAGTGCAAAGAACGAACTCAGGGCCTCACATATGAAGGCTAAGGCTGTATCACTTAGCTATATTCTAAGCTATATTTACAAAATTTTTGATTTATGATTTTGGGGCTGGAGAGATGGCTCAGCAGTTAAGAACAGTGGCTGTTCTTATAAGTCCAAATCCCAGGACCCACATAGCTAAAACTGTCCATAACTCCAGTTCCAGGAGATCCAATGGCCTCTTCTGTCCTCCACAGGCATTGCACAACACAAGTGTGCTTATACACATGCAGGCAATACACGCATACACAGAAAATAAAAATAATAAATTAAAAAAGAAACTGTTAAAAAAAGTTATGATTTTGTTTTGTTCTGTTTTTTGAGACAGGATCTCCCTTAGCCCCAACTGGCCTGGAATTCTCTGTGTACACTAGGCTGGCCTTGATCTCATAGAGATTCACCTGTCTCTGCCTTCCAAGTGCTGAGACTAAAGGCATGCACCACAACACCTAGCTTAGATTTAATCTTTCTTTCTTTTTTAAAAATTCCATATATTTGGGGCTGGAGAAATGGCTCAGTGGTTAAGAGCACTGGCTGTTCTTGCGGAGGACCTGGGTTCAGTTCCCAGCACCCACATGGCAGCTAACAATCAAAAAACCATGTGTAACTCCAGTTCCAGGGGAATTCGATGTCCTCTTCTGACTTCTGCGGGCTTTGCACAACACAGGTGCACTTACACACATGCAGGCAATATACTCATACACATAAGATAAATAAATAAATAAATAAATATAAAGTTTTTAATCTTTTACTAGAATGTAAGTCTTGGATAATGTCCCTTGGGGTCCAGTGAGACTAAAAGCATTATGTCAGAGATCAGCTCTCAAGAGCAGCTGATAAAAGTAATGTGTTTGGGGGTATGGACATAGCTCAGTGGTGGAGCATCTGCCCAAGGCCCTGGGTTCAGTTCTCAGCATAGTAGTAGTAGTAATAATAATTTACCTCTAGGCAATGTGGCTGATAATCACTGTAGTCAGGAAGGCTTAAGAGGAAGAACATTTGAGGAGCTGGAGAGATGGCTCAGCGGTTAAGAGCACTGGCTGCTCTTGCAGAAGACCTGGGTTCAGTTCCCAGCACCCACATAGTGGCTAACAACTGTCTGTAAGTCCAGTTCCAGGGCATCAACACCTTCTCTGTCCTCCAGGGGCATTGCATGACATGGGTTCACTTATATACATGCAGGCAGACAGACACAAAAATATTCTTTAAAAAGAAAGAACATTTTGTGGTAAAATAGACTAGCTCTATCACAAATGAAGTGTCTTCCAATTTTGGATCATCCATGGAAGTGATATTAGCTCATGGGGGTGAAAGTGAGATCTCTTCCACTTCCAAACGTTTCCCAAGAATTTGGAAATTGGAAAATGAGTCTCATAACAGATCACAAGAAAGATGTGCGAATGCATCCTAAAATGACAGACAGGGCAGAGGAGGGCTGCAAGGAGGAGGCACTGTTCTCAATCAAGTTAGGCTTCCCCGAGCACACCCTACCTCAGCCGAGACCAAGGGGATCTGCTGCATCTGCTCAAAGGCAATTCTCCAGAGAGGGCAGGCTCTCCTGGGTTGGTGGGAATGGACAGGCAGGACAGGTCTATGGAATTTCTCCTAAGGACACCCATGTATTATAGTTTCTAACAGCAGACTTGTCCACCTGGAATAATGTGTACCCAGTATGTCCAGAATGCTGGTGTCTGCTCTTTTCACTCACAGCTGCTACCTTTGGCTAATGAGGCTGCCATTAGGGCTAAGTGACAAGAGTTCACAGGGCTCAATGAAGGCTCAGACCCTGAAGAGTCTGCTTTGACAGCTTTGCCATCAACACCAACTTTCAAGAAATGTCACCCCAGTTTCCAAACTGAACCCAAACTGGTATTCTCTTCCCTTCCTAACCCTATCTGAACTGCCTTAGTCTCAGATGATAGTTAACAAAGGTATGATCCCAGAATTTGCATCTTCTATCTGTGTGTGTGTGTGTGTGTGTGTGTGTGTGTGTGTATATCCATGTCACAGCAAGCATATGTGAGGTCACAGGACAGTTTGCAGTTTGTGGGAGTCAGTTCTCTCCTTCTACCATGTGGGTCCCAGGGATTGAACTCAGGTTGTCAGGCTTGGTGGCAAGTGCCTTAACCCACTGAGCCATCTCACCTGCCCTGCATCTTTCTTTTTTAACTGACAAAATGATTTTTATTTATGGTTGGAGGGATTGCTCAGTGGTTAGGCACACTTGCTGTTCAGAGGATCCAGGTTCAGTTCCCAGCACTCACATCATGGCTAACCATCTATAACTCCAGTTCCAGGGACTCCAACATCCTTTTCTGGCCTCTATGGGCATTGCACGCATGTGCTATACTTACATACATGTCAGCAAAACACTCATATGCATAAATATTTTTAAATGATCTTTATCACACACAACGTATTTTGAAATCTGCATCATGAAGTGACTATGTTGGGCTAATTAACACATTATTTCATAAATATTTTTGAAGGGAAAACACTTAAAGTCTCCTCATTTTCCTTTTCTTTCTTTTTTTTTGTCTTTTTTTTTTTTGGAGACAGGGCCTCCTTGTAGCCCCAGCTGTCCTGGAACTCACTATGTAGACCAGGCTGGCCTCGAACTCACAAAGATCCGCCTGCCTCTGCCTCCCGAGTGCTGGGATTAAAGGCGTGCGCCACCACGTCCAGCTTCTTTTCTTTCTTTTTAAAACATTTTTTTCCTTTGGTTTTGGATTTTGTCTTTGTTTTTTGAGACAGGGTCTTACTCAGTAGCCCAGGCTGGCCTCAAGCTTGCAGCAATACTCTTGCCTGGGTCTCCCGAGTGCTGGAATTACAGGCATGAGCCTCTCCACCGAGCACATTTAATTTTCAAGAGAATAATTCAACCAGTCCCCAAATGACAATGATTCCACTTGGGACCTGCTACAAAAGTGAAGGCACTCAGCAGAAACTCTGAATTGTGCTCTTTCCCCAAGCCGTGTGATCCAATACTATCCAGCAGTGAGCAACGGCTCTGCACGCTTGCAGGGGACAGAGATTCCACAGTGCCCTGGGGAGTGACATTTGTAAGAACGCTTTTGTACACTTTTGACTAAGGATATTTCAGCTTGTGATGGGTTAATGGGATATTGCTCCATTGCCATAAGTCACAAACACCGTGTACAATGTTATTCACTGCAGTTGCCAATGTTGTGCTGTAGACCGTGAACTTGCTCCTCTCTGAAACTTCTGTATGACATTTGCATCTCAGCAAAGGATGGGATCATTGAAAGACTAATAGTCATTTTGTAAAAAAAAATTTTGTTATTTTTATTTTATGTGTATGAGTGTATTGCATGCATACACATAAATGCACCTGTGTCATGCAATGACAGTGGAGGTCGGAAAGAGGGAGTTGAATTACAACCTGGAATGCAGTTATGGACAGTTTTTAGCTACCATGTGGATGCTGGGAATGGAACTCAGGTCCTCTGCAAGAGCAGCCAGTGCTGTTAACCACTGAGCTATCTCTCCAGCCCTAACAGTCATTTTTTAAATACAAACTTCAGGATTGAGTTGAGTGTGGTGGGTCACACCTATAATCTTAGCACTTGGGAAATTGAGGCAGGAAGATTGTCATGAGTTCAAGGCCACCATGAGCTACAGTGTGAGATCCTGTCTCAAAACCAACAAAACTGTCCTCAAGACTGGTCAAAGTGGAGGGCTGGGGTTAGAGCCCGGGACGGAAAAGAAAGACCTTTTATTTCACTATTTACATAATACTTTCCAAACCTTCCCAACGGACAGACTAACGGTTTGCTGCTTGCAAAGGAGCCTCTGAGGGAGCCTCCGAGAGCACAGTTCCCCAAAAGCAAAGACTGTGCAGTGCTGTTGGGAGGGAAAGTCCCACCTTCTATCTATGTGTGTTCAGCACTAGTCATCTAACCAGAGCCGTCCCTGCACATGGCCTTCTCTCTCAAGGCCCAGCTCTTAGATATTTTTTCTCTGATCAAAACCATGCTCTTGTCTTTCTTTTCCTCAGCACTGAAGTCAGATGAATTTGCCTAAATAATCCCAGCACTTGGGAGGCAGAGGCAAGTAGATCCGAGTTCCTGACCAGCCAGTGTTACATAGTGAGACCCTGTCTCAAAAAAAATAACAAAAAACCAGGGCTGGAGAGATGGCTCAGAGGTTGGCAGCTAACAACTGTCGGTAACTCCAGTTCCAGGGAATCCAGCAGCCTCTTCTGTCCTCCTCGAGCATTGCACAACATGAGTCCACTTACCTACATGCAGGCGTAACACTCATACACATAAAATAAAAATAATGAATAAAATATATTTTTTAAAAACTCAACAGGGGCTGGCAAGATGACTTGGCAGGTCCTTGCTGCCAAGCCTGAAAACATGAATCAGTTCTTGAAAACTACATGGCAAAAGGAGAGAACTGATTCCCACAAGTTGTCCTCTGAACACACACACACACATGCACACAAATTAAATATTTTTTAAGTCTTAATATTGGAAGGTTGAACATGGTATAGAAGGTCAAAATATCAGCATTTGGGAGGTAGAGGCAGGAATATCAGGAGTTCAAGATCATCTGTCAGTTACATAGTGAGTGTGAGGCTAGTCCAGGCTATACAGTGAGATCCTGTCTAAAAAACAACAACAAAAAGTAAGGATTAAGATTCAATACTACCTGGGTGTGGTGGTGTAGGGCTGTAATAGCTATTTGGGAGGCAGAGGCAGAAGGACTGAAAGTTCAAGGCCTGCCTGGGCTACAGAGTGTGGGCAATTTAGTGAGACCTAGATTCTCAAAAGAAAAGAGCTGGGGACATCCAGTGTGCATACCTAGCAAGTATGAGGCCTATGTTCAATCCCCAGTATCACACACACACACACACAGTCTTGTTACTAAAAACAATTATTCATTCTACAAAGATGCTGCATTTATCATCTTATAAATAATACCATTATTATCATTTTATAAAATATATTCAGGGGGTCTAAAGGGATGGCTCGGTGGTTAAGAGCATTTGCTGCTCTTGGAGAGGACCTGGGTTTGGTTCTTAGCACCTACGTGATGGCTTACAACCATCTGTAATTCCAGTTCCCGGAGACCCAAATTTCCCTTCTGGCCTCTATGGGCACTGTAAGCACGTGATGCACATATATACATGCAGACACAATGTTCATACACATAATTTTTTTAAAAAATCGAGCTGGAGAGGTGGCTCAGTGGTTAAGAGCACTTGTAGATTTTGTTGAGGACCTGGGTTCAGTTCCCATCACCCACATAGTGGCTAATAATCATCTGTAACTCCAGTTCCAGGGAATCCAACACCCTCTTCTGGCTTCCACAGTACTGCATGCACAGATGCATGAAGGCAAAACACTCAGACACATGAAATAAATAAATAAAAATGTTTTAAAATCTTTAAAACAGGGTCTGCAGACATTAGACCAGTGAATGATTAATATTGCCCCCTTTGTCCTTTTCAAAAATATTCTATTTATTATTCTTATTTTTTGTGTATGAGTATATTACCTGTATGTGTATAAGTACATCTGTGTAGTGCAGTGCCCTCAGAAGTCAGAAGAGGACATTGGATCTCCTGGAACTGGAGTTACCAACAGTTGTTAGCCACCATATGGGTGCTGGGAACTGAACCTAGGTCCTCTGCAAGAGCAGTCAGTGCTCTTAACTGCAGAGTCATCTCTCCAGCCCCTCCTTTTTTGTCTTTTTTTGAGACAGGGTCTCCCTGTAGCCCCAGCTGACCTGAAACCTGCTATGTAGACTAGAGAGGCCTGGAACTCACAGAGATCTGCCTGCCTCTGACTCCCGAGTGCTCGGGATTAAAAATGTACACCACCACGCCTGCCCCCCCCCTTTTTTTTTTTTGACCGAGCCTATGTAGCTACTAGATAGCCCAGGCTTGCCTAGAAGTCATTATCTTCTGGCTTCAGTCTCCCAAGTGCTGGGGTTATAGGCTCTTGGTATCTCCTTTTACATCAAGACCATTAAAGAACAGGGGAGAGCAAGCTGCTTACTCAAGGCCACGTCCTAATTGTGAAAGCACCTGGATCAGAGTGATTTCCACCAGCCTACCACATTTGTCTGATTTCCGTTAGCCCAAGGTTTTACACAGAGTTGGTCTCCCCAGCTGGGGTAAACCACCCCACCCCTGGGGTAGCCACAATGCAATTAGCATTTTCCTCCCTTCCTTTGGCCTTTTGTCAGACTCCTTATCTTTTGGGTGGTCCCTTCCTGCTGTTTGGATTTCACTTGTAGACTCTGGCTGCTCCCCAGGCTTGAGAAGCTCTATCTCATATGTATCCTGACAGGGTTTTCAGTCCCTTATCTTCTCCAGTTCTTGGCCTGAAATCGCACCTTCTTACAGAAACAGGCCCAGATCCCTCACTAATACTTTAGCACCACCCCCACACCCTTCACATAGCCACAGCCTCCTAGCTTTCCTCTCTAGCCCTCCCTGTAGCATTAACTCATCTACCATAGCCTCTAGGATGCCACTGCACACAGAAGTAATCTTTTCCTCACTGATGGGTCCCCAAGTGCCTGCGACAGGTGCTCAAGAAGCAGTGGCAAAATGGAAACTGTCCAGAGCTCTCTTTGGTGTTCATAAATTCAGACCACAGAGACTTGAGGACAAGGATCAAGGACCGTATCTCTGCCACACACCCCAGGGTGACTGATACATAGGCCCTTGGGATCAAAATAAACTCTAACCTATAGGATGTTGGAAGTACCAGAGGACATAGCTTGGTGCTGGAGCACTTGCCTGTGTGCAGGAGGCTCTGGGTTTGATTCCAGCACTTAAAGTGGGAGGGGGGATTAGGGATAACATTTTTCCTACTTCAAGTATATGTATATGTGTGTGTCTTAATGGTGCTGGGGATTGAACCAGAGGCCTTACACAAGCCAGGCTAGCTCTATTCCAGCTAGGCTATGTTTCCAGCCCAAGCATCCGAGGCAAGTTCTCTATAACTGAGTTCTATCTCCAGCACTCCTACTTCTTTATTCTTTTATTTCATTCCATTTCATTTTGGAATAGCAAAACAACAAAGTGCCAGGCACAGTGATACATGTCTATAATCCCAGCATTTTTGAGGCAGAGGCAAATTCAAGGTCAGCCTGGTTTACATCTAGAGACTACCTTAAAAAAAGAAAAAAGAAGGGACTGGAGAGACGACTCAGTGGTTAAGAGCACTGGCTGCTCTTGCAGAGGACCTGGGTTCAATTCCCAGCACCCTCATGGCAGGTGACAATTGTCCACAACTCCAGTTCCAGGGGAATCTGACGCCCTCTTCTGGTCTATACAGGTATTGCATGCATACACTTACATACATGCAGGCAAATCACTCATAAAATAAAAATAAATAAAACTTAAAAGAGAAAAGATAAGCTCATGACCTCATTGCCTAGCGCATAACCAGTGGGAAGAGAGAGTCTTCATAACTTTTCTTGGACTGGAGACAGGAAACCAGCCCAGGAAAGGAGCAAAGTCTCCTTAGCTTCAGGGAAGAATAAATTCAGACAGCCCTGGAGCCACTGTGAGATTATTTTCAAGTTTTGAAAGGACTGTCCCTGCCAGCATTTGTCCTCCACGGTGATGGCAAGAGAAAATATGCCTATTTTTTAGAACAAGAAAGTTCAACCTGATTTTAAAACGATGTCTTATTTGGAAGATGAAATGCCAGCAGACTATAACCAGGGGAAAGTTTGGAATGTCTAACTCGGGAGTAAAATATCCTCCAATAAGAAAGAAAAGAAGCCAGATGTAGAGGCTCACACCTGTAGTCCCAACACCAGAGAGATGAAAGCAGACGGGTCAGGAGTTCAAGGTCATGCTTGGCTTCATAGTCAGTTTGAGGTAAGCCTGGGCTACATGAAATACTATCCTTTAAAAAGAAAGTGGGGGGGGGAGCACTGGAGAGATGACTTAGTGGTTAAGAGCACTGGCTGCTCTTGCAGAGAACCCAGGTTCTATTCCAAGCACCCACATGGCAGCTAACAACCATCCATGACTCTAGTTCCAGGGGATCTGATGCCTTCCTCTAACCTCTGTGGGTATTACATGACACAGGTGCATCTACCTACATGCAGGCAATACACTCATACAAATAAAATAAAGTAATAAATAAAAGATTTTAGAGAAAGAAAAGAGGGGAAGAGAGACAGGAGAGGAAAAATTGTATAGAGGAAAGTGCTGACATTTCTAGAACAGATACTTCCTTTTCTAAATTGTGCACTGTAAACATTAGGGTTAAATGATGTAAGTGTGATCTGGGGCTTGAAACCAGGATTTCTGAGTTCAGACCTGCCATTTCCTTTCCTATGAAACTGGGAGGTGTGTTAAGCCTAAGTGGTAGAGGAGAGGGAGATGGATATGCTCAGATCTCCAAGTGTCTCTGTTCTAGAGGCTCTGTGTAATTATAATCACACAGAAAACAAGGGCAGTCCCTTCTCTGAGTGTTTCACAAATGAATGCATTTAATTCTCAAGTTCTCTGGGGACAGCACAGATGAGGAAGTGGAGGATACAGTTTGATCCTTATGGTAGGAAAGCCCAGAGGGCTTTCGAAGTCAGGACCTCAGTGAAAAGAGGAGAGCCCAGCAGCCAGAGCTGACTTGTTAAAGCCTAATCAGAGGGTTGGGGAGATAGAGCAGATGGTAAAGTACTTTCCTTGTGAGCGTGAAGACTTGAGTTTGAGGCCTAGAACTCATGTAAACCAACAAAAACCCGGGCTTGGTAACCCGTGCTTGTAAACCTAGTGCTGGAGAGGTAGAGATGGGCTGAACCCCGGGGCTCATTGGTCAGCAAGCATAACTAAATTGGCAAGTTCCAGGCCAGTGAGAAACAGTCTCAAAAAAAAAAAAAAAGTGTACAGTGCCTGAGGGACTACAACCAAGCTTGTGCACTGACCTTTGCGCACATCACAGGAAGTACACACACACAAAATCAGATCCTACCTCCCACCTCCAAATGATCCAGAGGCCAAAGCCACCTCATCAAACACTACTTCCAGCAGAAATTTCAACCCAGGCCTCTTAATGCTGACCTTCCAATGCCTCAGGATGGGCTTTTCTGGTAGGGCCCCAGGACAGCATCTCCTATCTTGTGGTGTGTACACAAAACAGAGATAGGGAAAGTCTCCCAGGGGCTGTGTGACATAAGACCCCATAGAGGTCAAAGTCTAGAGATAAGCAGGTCCTTGAGACACCTAACTTCTTGCTTCAGTCCCCCAAGGAGGGCGATAGCCGAGGATGACCTTGCACTCCTAATCCTCCTGTCTCTACCTCCCAAATTCTGGGATTACAGCCATACACCACCATGCCCAGTTTATGCAGTGCTAAGAATTAAACCCAGGGCCTTGTGCATGCTAGGGAAGCACTCTACAAGCTGAGCTCCAACCCCAGCCCTAGGAGGATCGAGTTGAAACAGGAAGCCCTGGCCCAAAAATGCTCAATGGAGTCAGGTATTCATTAGTGTATTTGCTAATTACTAGATTAGCTGTGTGACCCTAAGCAAGTCATTCATCAATCTGTGTCCCCACTTGTGTTCTTATAAAATGAGAGTATCACCTGCCTCACAAGTGTATTGGGAGGACTGAAAGAAGATACTATGTGTAGGTCTTAGTGCGGTGCTTGCAAAATAGCACAAGAAGCCACCATCCTATGATAAATCCCATTTTCTTGGGGTCTTACCAGTTGAGTGACCATTCAGCTGTATATATTAATTAACGAATGTCAGCAGTCCACACAGAAAATCATCCTAGGTCGCCCTAGCTAGGGGCACAGCATACAGACACAACTCCCCCAGCTAGATTTGGTTAATAAGTTCCCCAGAATGGCACAATGGCTCAGTGAACAAGGTGCTTGCCACCAAACCTGGCGACCAGAGTGTGATCCCTGGGGTCCACATGGTGGAAAGAGAAGAATGTTTCACACAAGCTACCTTCTGATTTGCTCCCCTGAAAAATGAGTCAGAAAGACTTGCTCTCTGGATCTGTGCCTGACCAGGTGTCTTCAAAGCTCTGCTCTCAGCAGTGACAAGTGATGATGTTTTGGACCCAGGGCTGCTTGGTAAGGGAATCTTTGGAGGGAGAGACTTTACCAGATTTCAGATGCCTAGGCAAAGCAAAAGCATCCTTCCCAACAAGCCTTGTCTTCCCATTAAGCACTGGATGAGGCTGGAATCACATGAACTGAACCATAGGACCCCAGGCAGGGAAAGATGGAGATGACCCTGCGACTCCACATCTGTCCACCTGGGAGCCAGATGAGGTCTGTGGTTGCTAATTCTGAAGCGGGGGGGGGGGGGTGTTGTTGTTTTTGGGGGTTTTTTTGGTTTTTTTGAGAAAGGGTCTCCCTGTAGCTCCAGCTGTCCTGGAACTCACTATGTAGACCAGGTTGGGCTTGAACTCACAAAGATCCGCCTGCCTCTGCCTCCCAAGTGGTGGGATTAAAGGCGTGCACTACCACGCCTGGCTAATTCTGAGATTTAAACTGAGTTTTATTTCATAAGGGGTTGGAGAGATGGCCCAGCAGTTAAGAGCACTGGCTGCTCTTGCAGAGGACCAAGGTTTGATTCCCAGCACCCACGTGGTGGCTAACAACCGTCTATAACTCCAGTTCCTGGGATCTGATGCCCTCTTCTGACCTACCTACATACAAGCAATACACTTATACACATAAAATAATAAAAAATAAAGTATTAAAAAAGGGTCATCAGGGGCTGGAGAGATGGTTCAGCGGTTAAGAGCACTGACTGCTCTTGCAGAGGACATGGGTTCAATTCCCAGCACCCACATGGTGACTAGGAACCGTCCTTAACTCCAGTTCCAGGGGACTCCGAAATCTTCTTCTGACCTCCGCTGCATTGCACGACACGGGTGCACTCACATACATGCAGGCACATGAAATAAAAATAACAAATTAAAAAAAAAAGGGGGTCATCAGTTGGGCTACAACCTCTCCCTCAGAGGACTCAAACTGGGGTCCCATGTCTGACAAAGGATTTTTTGGATTTTGTTTTGGGGGTTTTGTTGTATTGTGTTCATGTGTATGGAGGTTAGAGGTCAACATTGGCAGTCCATCTTGTTTTTTACATAGGATTATTTATTGGCTAGGGCTCACTTGCAGGACTAAGCTGGTTGGCCAATAAGCCCTAGAGATTTGCCTGATGAAGGACTCTTATCTCCTCTTTTGTGATTTTATTCACATGCCCAAAGGTTGCAGGTATAAATCAAGAAATAATTTGGTTATGCACTTACTAAACCCAACCAGGCTTGGTGGTAAATGCCTGTATTCTCAACACTCAAGAAACTGAAACAGGAGAATTACCTGGAGTCTTAGGCCAGCCTGGGCTACATTGTCTCAAAAAAAAAACAAAACAACTGGGCACAGTGGTATATGCCTGAAATCTCAGCATTCGAGAGGTATAGATCAGGAAGATCAGGAGTTCAAGGTAATCCTTGCAATCATAGAACATTTGAGGCCAGCCTTGGCTACATGAGACTCTGTCTCAAAAATCAAAACAAAAAAAATTTACTAAAAAAAACAATTTTACTAAATACTAAATCCCTTTAATTGAAAATAACTGACTTATATGCAGTCAAGATAAAAAAAATTCTTGGTTTCTGTAATTCTTCCTCATATACTAGAAACTACAACATATTTCCTATGGTTGAACTTTCCTGTTATTATTACTGTTGTTGTTTTGATTTTTCGAGACAGTGTCTTCCTGTAATCACAGAAGACCTTGTTATATAGGTCAGCCTGGCTTCGATTTTGGAGATCCCCCTGCCTCTGTCTCCTGAGTACTGGTATTAAAGGCATATGCTGCTACCATGTCTGCCTATTACTCTATTTTTTAAGTACTTACTCTGTTTTTGAATTACTGAGCTCAAACAGGCTAGACAAGCACTTTACCACCAAAGTACATCCCAGAGCCTCTCTCTCTCTGACTCAGACATTTGTGTGAAACACCTACTTTGTCCAGGTCCTGTGTCCCAGGGTCTGTCAGCCAATCACAATGGCTCACAGAAATTAAGGTTTCGGTGGGCCTTTAAACCCTAGGAACACCAGCAAGCCATTTCAGTCAAATGTAAGACTTTGAAAGACATACCAAGTGAATCATATGGAAAGGCCCTACTACAGGATTCCAGTCTGAGGGACCCAAAGAAATTTTACATTTTCAAAATGACTGACATATTTGAGGAAGTCCCAGCCACCAGCAGAGCTGAAGTCACCTCTAAGTTGGCATTTCTAACAGAAACCTCTAATACCATTGATGGTCATAGGAAAACCCACCACCTCTCTCTAATCCTACTGAGCAACTAGGAAATCCCAGATCCCCTCCTGCCTACCAACAACACAAGTTCAGGCTTGTGACTGGCTTGAGCGGTCTTTGCATGGCCTGGCCTCTTCCAGGAATCCCCTCTCTCTTCTCCATCTCTCCCTCCACAGAGTAGGAAAGATGTTCTGAAAAGACATCCTGGTTTATAGTTCCACATTAAGTAACTTTTCTAGTTTCCTTAGAAATAGAAATAAGAAGTGGCCAGCAAGATGGACTCAGCAGAAAAAGGCATTTGCCAAGCCTAAGGACCTGAGTTCAAGCTCCAGAACCCACATGGTAGGAGAGAACAGACTCCCGCAAATTATCCTCTGACCTCCATATGTTCACGTGGCGTACCACCCCCACACACAGCACATGCACTAAATTAATTAATTAATTAATTAAATGTCTTAGAAAAAGAAAAAAGAGCTGGGTGGGTGGCACACCTGAATCCCAGCACTCTGGAGGCTGAGGCAGAAGGACTGAGTTTGAAGGAGTGTGGGCTACATAATGAGGACTTGTCTCAGAAAGAACAAAAAGATGAAAGGAAAGGGCTGGAGAGATGGCTCTGTGGTTAGGAGCCCTTCCTAAACCTGTAGAGGACCCCAGTTCAGTTCCCAACATACACATCAGGTGGCAAACAACCTCCTGGGGATCCAATGTCTTCTTGTGGATTCGGTGGGTGCTTGCCCACACATGCACATCACTCACCTATAGACACACACACATACACACACACACACACACACACACACGTAAATGAAAAAATGATAAATATTAAAAAGAAAAATGGGAGGTGGGAGGGAGAAAAATGAAAAGAAATAAGAATATCCATTGACTTATTTACCTACAACTCTCTTGGTAATCTGTTCTCTGGTCTCCATCAAATCCAAAACCTACTGTGGAATCAAAACCAAAGGCACCAGCCGGGTGTGGTGGTGCATGCCTGTGGTCCCAGCACTCGGGAGGCAGAGGCAAATGGGCCTCTATGAGTTCAAGGCCAGCCTGGTCTACATAGTGAGTTCCAGGCTAGCTGGGGCTACAAGGAGACCCTGTCTCAAAAGGACCAAACAAAACAAAAAAACCAAGGGTACCTAGTGAGAAACTCAAGACAGACTACAGCAAGTTTCTGTGATACGATATGTTGTATGTGTTCTTTTCCTCTGTCCTTCAAGATCCAGGACCAGCTATGTGCACAATGGTGTGAGGAGAAAGGGATGTTTATTGGTCAGATTTGCCATTCTAGAAGTTTCTACACAACAGACCCCTGTGTTTCATTCTGTTTTGTTTTGCAAGATTGAATCCAAAGGCAATCTCCAGGGTTCTGCAGGTTTTGGGGACTAGCCAAAGCATTTTATCACATGGGGTCACACTGCATTATGAAGGACAGCTTACTGAGCCTTTGGAAGTTCCAAGGGAAGGACACAGAACCCACACTCTCAGCTTAGTCAGTTTCCTGGAATCTGTAAATAAGAAACCCTTTCTGGAAGCTTTGGCCCTCCCTGTCTTTAGTAGATAAAAGATGCAGGATAAACCCTATCTGGTTCCTGAGCTGACTGTGGTGGCACTCACCAGAGGCAAATGCTGAAGAGGATGAGATAGGAAGATCTTGAGTTGGAGGCTAACCTGGGGTGTAGGGCCCATGCCTGTGTTCTTAGCACTTGGGAAGTAAAGGTAGCAGAAACATGTCGAGCCAGCCTCTAGCCTTGGCTCCGCAAGGAGTTCAAAAACAGCCTAGACTACTTGAGACCTTGTCACAAAACCAAAACAAGCCAAATTAAACCCACCAACAGAGAGTGACATACTAACTGCATTTGGCCTGAATATCTCTAGCTTTAAAACACTCTAGGAGCTGGGAGTGAAGCTCAGTGGTACAGCCTTGTGCTCAGCATGTATAAGGCCCTCTGTTAAATCCCGGAAGTGGAACAAAACAACACTATAGCAGCCAAAATCCCCTACTTGACTCAGCTCAAGGGAAGGGGGCTCCCCAGTGGTACCCAGTAGGCCCTGACTATGTGCCAGTTCCTTGACAGAGCCCAACAGACAGGTGATGAATCTACAAAGAAGCCCTAGCCTACTTAGAAAGCCTCAGAGAGGAACCCTGACACCCTGGCTCCTATCTCTCAAACCTGGCTAGGTGTTGGGGAACTGAGTCTGATGACAGGGGAGCAGACCATGGATAGTTGTGGGACATTAAGAGCAAGCTTAGTACCACAACTTGGTGCCATGATAGAGTTTAGGGGTGGGTACACAGAGGCCCATTATAATACATTTTCATATGCAATGTTGAGGGGGGAACCCCAATGTTGGACCTCCCCCCAGAGATTCTGATTTAATTGGTCTAGCCTATGCACTGAGATTGGAAACAATTCCCAAGTCAGTTTACTGTGCAGCCAGAGTTAAACCCATGGCTGCAGCTTGGGTCCAGTATAGGTCAGACTGGTTTCATTGTCCGCATCAGAGAAGTTATGAGAAATGCAGCCCAGGTAAACAGTCAGAAGCTGCAGTAGCTGAGGCTCCTCCATGGGCCAGTCAAGAGCTGAGCCCTCAGAGCAATGTGCCTCAGGCAAGACTGTGTTGTCCTTGGCTCCTTACTCCACAGCTCTCTCTACTCTGCCCTCCACACGTTGTCTGGTCTTCATGTGGAGAGGGTATGCGGTGGACATCCTTTCTCCACCTCTGGTTCTCACACTTGGCACATGCATTGGCATTAGAGGATACAAAAGATGGGCTGGGGAGATGGCACCCTTGATAAAGTGCCTGCTTTGGAAGCATAAGGACCTGAGTTTCATTTCTAGAACCCTTGTAAAAAAGCCCAGTCTGGTGGCATGTGCTTGGAATCCCTGCCCTGCAGAAGTTGAGACAGGCAGATCCCTGAGGCTCACTAGCCAGGCAACCTAGCTGAGTCAGCAAACTTCAGGTTCAGTGAGACCCTGCCTTCAACTTAAGACTCTGATCCAGACCCCAGACTCCAAGTGGAGGGTTCTTTCCACTGTTGGAAAAGGCAGAAGTGCTCAGCACACCAATGGAAGTCCTGGCCGAGGTGTCCTTGGAATAAAGAAGCAATGGTGACAGAGGGCAGCCTGGAGCACAGAGTAGCAATGCACGTGAGGGACCCTCTGGGCAGCTCCAGCCCCCTCATATCCCCCGACCCCAGCCCCTCAGTCCACCCAGCCTTGAACTCATTCTGTATTTCTTTCCCAGAAACAGTACAGCCATGGATGTATATGAGGCAAACTGAGACGTAAATTACAGAAAATCCTAGTGCTTGGTAATGTCTTCTTTTGTTAAAAGAAAGATATGGACCTTATTTTGCTGTAAATGAAACCATTTCTCAGTAGAATCACCAAGTTGTGTTCAGAAAAGACAGGCAAGTTCCAATTTCTAACCACTTACCTGTCTCCAGGATGGGCCTCAAGTCCTTCTGGGTTGTGCTGCCAAGGAGGAGGATCTGCTGAGGACCCTTCCTTCCCAGAGAGATGGTGAACTACCTGCAACCTGGCAAAGCCAGACTGGGAAATGCTTAAGAGTCTTTTACATACAATAGGAGAGTCTTTGGGTCAGCTGACCATCTCTTCCAACAGAGGGGCTCAGAGATTACTTCTCAAGGTCTACCCAACCCTGGGCTTCAGGGGATGGACAGTCAGGCAACAGATCCAAGGTCCTGCTCCTTTATGGGCTGGGATTTACTTCTTGTACTCAGGACTTGGTTTATATAAAAGAGCCTTGAAATTTCAGTGTAACTCAACAGTACAGAGAGAATTTGCCTGTATGTGCAGGGACCTTGGTTCAATCCTTGGCACCATAAATAAATAAAACACAAAAGCAGGGGAGGGGCTAGAGAGATGGCTCAGCGGTTAAGGGCACTGTTTGCTCTTGCAGAACACCTGGGTTCAATTCCCAGCACCCACATGGCAGCTACAACCCTCTGTAACTCCAGTTCTAGGGATTCGGCAACCTCTTCTGGCCTCTGTGGGCACCAGGCACACACATGATGCACTTTCACACATGCAAACAAAACACTCATACACATAAAATGAAATAAATACAAAAGCAGTGGATCTAAATGCAGGATGTAATTTTTTTCTTCAATGCATTCATCTACTTTTTTTTTTTTCTCTCATTCATTCTATGGCCCAGGCCACACCTAGTATGTGGGGTTTAATCACCTCCACAAGCCTGATACCTCATAGAGTTCAATCATGATCTTATCATGGGAGTCCCTGTCTCCTCAATTTGATCTTAACCTCCCCCAGACCTCACAGAAGCCCCCACAAGACATTAATGAGGGGAGAAGATGGAAGCTCAGTGGTGGAGTACAAACCCTGCACCTATCAGGCCAGTTAGATCCCTAGCACAAAACTATGACTGTAAATTTATTCATATTTTTTATGTATATGCATGTATTGCCTGCATGTAGGTAAGTGCACCTGTGTCATGCAATGCCCACGGAGGACAGAGGAGACTGTCAGATCCCCTGGAACTGGAGTTACGGACAGTTGTTAGCTGCCGTGTGGGTGCTGGGATTCGAACCCAGGTCTTCTGCAAGAACAGTGTTCTTAACCACTGCGCTATCTCTCCAACCCCCTATTCATATTATTTTTTATAATTTAAGAGCTTTAGTGAATTCCTAATTGGGTTCTACTGTCTGCGGACTACTGCCTGGGATCTGCCAGTCTAGTCTAGGCCTCAGTTTCCCCGTGAAGTCTCTCAATTTACTTGTCTGAAAAATTTTTTTGACTTAATTTTATTTATTTATTTATTTTTTTATGTGTATGAGTGTATTGCCTACACGTATGTGAGTGCACCCATGTCGTGCAATGCCACGGAGGTCAGAAGAGGGTTTTGGATTCCCCTGGAAGTGGAGTTAAGGACGGTTCGTAGCCGCCATGTAGGTCCTGGGAATCAAACCCGGGTCCTCTGCAAGAGTAGTCAGGCCCCAGACATTTATGAAATCATTCACCTGCAAAGGGTCATGGCACACACTCTGAACAGCCAGGATTTTTGTTAAATCTATAGATGTCTGCCAGAACTAAGGATGTTTGCATAAAGGGCCCAGCACAGCCCAGAAACACGTCAGCAAGGAGCCTGAGGCAGAGAGATGCTGATGACTCTACAGAAGCAGGCTCCAGGATTATAAAGGGCCTTTCATGTCTTTCCAAGGTCTAGAGTTTCTGCCTTTTCCTGTAGGCAAGGGTGAACTATTAGGCTGCTTTGCACCTCTGCAGCATGGAGAAGTGGGAAGTTACTGCAATGCTTAACCCCTCCCTGTTAGGTCTGATAGAGGGGTGGGGTAGATAGACTGCTGTGTCTCCGCACTCAGTGGCAGGATCCTGTGATGATGCAAAAGACAAGGGTAGAAGACAGCTGCCGGAGAGGATGGTGCTGCCGGATGTCTGCCTGTAATGGACCTGTGGGTCATGGGCGTCTTCTAAGAACCAGGAATAACTGCAGGCATACTGGCAAGAACTGGTCACTGTGTTGACCACATTGCTGAGTCTTTACTGTAGCCCTAGCTAAATGAGGGGAAACTGAGACATGAAGGTAACTGCCCAAGTGTGTGAGAAGGCTATATCAGAGCCCAAGCCCATTTCACACAGAAGGTTTGGACTACCATGGGACTTTGAGGGGCAGGTTGGGCAGATCCAACCAGACTCCATTTGCATTAAGATCTAGGGGGAAGAAGTCATTAGAGGGAAGACATGGAAGCAAATGAAAGGTCCCCAGACAGTGGTTGGGAGCTTGAGTTGTCTAGCCCACACCCCATCCCCAGGGACTTATACTGGAGCCTTGAATTGAGCACGATACTCCTGGAGGGTTGCCTGAGCCACAGGGGAGCCATTCAGAAGAGGCGGGGGCTTCTTGAAATACTGTGGATACACAAATGATAAGTAGAGTATTTTACTATTGTATTCTAAGTTCCCTTTTTGGCAAAGTGCATGCGGCCAGCCTACACAGCAAATAACAACAGCCAACAGCTCCTGAGCATTTACTCTACCCAGACTGAAGCACTGAGTTCTTACACATATTTCTTCCCCTTCTCCTCACTCCCTGTCCTCCTCCCCATCTGTCTTCCTCCTCCTGCCTTTTTTCCTCCTTCACCACCACCTCCTTGTTCTCCTCCAGGAAAGAACCCAGGGCCTTGTGCACGCTAGGCAAGAACTCTACCACTGAGTTACACCCTAGCCCATATTATTTAAACCAAATGATACTGCTATGCCTTCCTGTACATGAGAGACTTAGACAACAAGAGAAAACCCTAAGCTCCGTCTAAAGATAAAAATGTAGGCATATAGTGATTGTTGCCTTTTCTTACTAAATTGAGAAGCCTTGAACACATCTTACATAAATCATAAGGCTATTCTAAAGGCCAGGTGTGGTGGCAAACACCTCTAATCCCAGCACTCATCACTGGCAGGCAGATCTCTGTAAGGTCAAGTCCAGCCTGATCTACATTGTGAGACATTGTCTATATACATACATATACATATATATGATAAGTCTGGAGAGATGGCTCAGTGATTAAGAGCACTGGATGCTCTTGCAGAGGATCTAGGTTCAGTTCCTAGCACCCACATGGTAGCTAACAACTGTCCATAACTCCAGTCCCAGGGTATCCGATGCCTTCTTTTGACCTCCATGGGCACTGCACAATACTAGTGCACTTACATACATGCAGGCAATACACTCATACACATAAAATAAAAATACTAAATGAAATTTTTTTTAAAAAAGCCACTTTGAAAAGGGTTAATATGTTGTTTTCCTAAGCGCTCATTTTGAGGTTTGTTTTCTCAGCTGTCTGTATTTGTCCTGGGCACCCTGGAGGTGTGAAGTGACATCATCTGAAACATTGAATTTGATTAATGTAAAAAGAAAGACCGAGATTTTCATACACCCCTTCTTTACAGCTGACCATCTGAGCATGCTGCATGGACCCTGGGAGCACAGCCTGCTCCACAGTTCATTTTTAAAACGAGTTTTTCAGTCTTGCAAGCTGGGAAGATTCTGTTAAAGGGTGTACACTGTGAATCACAGTTTCAAAGAAGACGGCAAATACAGATCTCAGCCAAGCAATTTGTAAGGCTGGATGGTTGACAGAAATCCAGGAAGCAGCAGAAAAACAACCAAAACAAAAACAGAGTCAAGTGGCTGGATGTAAGCCGAAGGAACCGTGTGACAAGCCAGAACGGAGAGAATCACACCAGGGAGCAGACGCAGAGGCAGGCTTGCTTTGACAAGCCGAGCTACCTTGGATGACCTGAGCCTTGTGAACTCCCAGAGGACTCAGGATGAGTCTGAGCAAGCAGGAGCCACAGCTCCAAAAATGTGCTGTTTTCCTTAGGAAGCTTCAGTTCCACTCAGAGCTGATTATTTTCATTAGCACAGTCCATACACATCTCCTTGACTCCGCTCATGCATTTCAAGGTGTTTCGTTTCTTTTTCTTTTTTTGGGCGGGGCAAGGTCTTATATAGTCCAGGCTAATCTTGAACTCCTGATCCTCCTGCCTCTACCTGTAGGATACTGGAATTTCAAGTATGTACCAATATCCCTGATTTATGTGGTGACAGGGATCAAATCCAGAGCTTTGTGCTTGCTAGACAAGTGCTCTACCGACTGAGCCACATCCCTGGCCTTTACGGACTTTTTCTCATTAGTCATATAAAACAACTGGTTGTTACTGAACTCTGTCTTTGGAATGTATCCACTCTTCCCATTGGATATTGGATGCATGTTCCTCATGCACTGGGGTTATTTGTATCCATTCTGTTCACTGAGGTATACACAGCACCCAGACATCACAGGGTCCAGCAGATGCTCACTAAATGTATGGAGAGTGAACAAACGTACAAATGCTTACACTTTGCCAGATCGTTCGTGTGCTTTATTGATTCATTTACTCTGCTTCACGAGCTCATTAGGTAGGTATTTATTACTGTTTCTTTTTTACAGTTGAGCAAACTTGGTCCCAATAAAGTTAACTATTTGGCCAAGGGCATGTAGATGTACAGGGCTGAGACAGGAACAAAGCCTGAGCAATCTGCTTCACAAATCCACTTGTCAATCCTTGCAGCTCTTCACAACTAGCCTTTAAGCTCCACATATTCCCTTTTAGTTTCTTTTCCTTAATCATTTTGCTTTCAATTTCCTGTAATAGTCTTCTAACAAGTCAAAGTATTTTATGTGGAATCCCTAATGTAATAGAGTAACCATTTTATTTTATTATTTATTTTTGGACCGGTTCTTGCTATGTTACCCAGGTTGTCTTGGAACTCTTGATCCTCTTGCCTCAGTCTCCTGAGTGCTGGGCGTTCACACTCAAGCCACCATGCCTGGCTTCATCTTGTTCTTTTAAAACACCCATTAAACAATAATCTTATTTCTTATGCCAAAGAGCCTTGGATTAGCTTAGCTGTTGAAAAAAGCTAAGACTAGAGAATGGAAACATTGCCTCAAAGAGAACTGTAAGTTTACATTTTCTTTTAATAGATGATAATAAGCCATTTTGGTATTTTTCATAAAAATTTACTTATGCTCAAGATTGTGCCATGCTATAGTATAAAAACATCTTTTTTGGGGGGGTCTTTTTGAGACAGGGTCTCCCTGTAGCCCCAGCTCTCCTGAAACTCAGTATGTAGACCAGGCTGGCCTTGAACTCACAGAGATCCGCCTGCCTCTGCCTCCCGAGTGTTGGGATTAAAGGCGTGCACCACCACGCTCAGCCTTAAAAAATCATTTTTAAGAAGTAGCACAGTTGCCTAAACCACTTATAATATATATATGTCTTTTAATCTTTGCTATTCATTTAGCCTTAATAATTCTCCAGAGCTTGCTTGCTTGCTTTCTTTCTTTCTTTCTTTCTTTCTTTCTTTCTTTCTTTCTTTCTTTCTTTCTCTTTCTTTCTTTCTTTTTTTGAGACAGGGTCTCCCTGTAGCCCCGAGCTGGCCTCAAACTCATACATAGACATCTGCCTGTCTCTGCCTCCAAAGTGCTGGGATTAAAGGCACGTGCCACCGTGCCCGCCCAGTTTCATATATACAATATTGTATACAATATTGTATAACTGTATTAATTTAACTGTAAACCTAAAAATTTACAGCCAATTTTGAAAGAGAAGCATCTTAGCTCTGGAAATTGTTATTGAATATGTCAATGCTGTTGTAATGAAATGCCTCTTCTAATCATTTGGTTATGAAATAAATAATTTAAAAAATGTGTACGTGTGGGTGAAGTGAGTGAGAAATTGTGATGACGTGTAAATCTGACATGGTCAGATGGTGAGAGTTTTGATGTGGTCATTGCTGTTAATACTGTAAATGTTGAAAGATACATTGACCTCAGATCCATGGCTTCTCCAAGGTCAAGGGTTAAGCAGTTTATCTAGTTCAGAAGAGGTGGGATCTGACCCTAGCCAGAAGAGACCTTGCCTTGGGTTCCAGCTCGGTGACAAGTCTCCATTATCTATCTCAACACAGCATCATCTTGCCCCATCTTCCTGGAGGCACTGCTGAGTCTTTGGGGTGGCAGCGTGCATACTCTGTCAGCAACTCTGAAAGATTCGAGGTCAGATCCTGGAAGAGCTGTGAGGTTCTTCTGCTTCAAATAGGTGCTCAGCCTTGAGAGCCTGGAGGATGGAGAAGTGACTGGAGGCTTCTCAACTTCCTAACCCTCAAAATTAAAAGTATGTTTTTACGAAACCCCATCCATATCTCTAAATCTTTTATCTCTTACTCCTGTTGGAGTCTTCTGTTATTTTACTTTCTCTGCCTTTTCCATGCCCTACTCTCTAAGCAAATAAACTGTATTTACTTACTTGATCAAATGAAATAATGTCAGTGCAAGTGTTGTGTAAAACGCAGAGGTCTGTGAAGGCAGTGGGCTACTCATGTTTATTGCACTGGTTTCTATTTTAAAGGCCGAAGCAAAGGCATACATTTAAAAAACAGGTAATACAAGAATTCTAATGTGGGCCTTGGATTTAAGGAACATTTCCAAATATCTGCACAGGAGGGCCAAGTGACAGGGCCTTGCCAAGGACGATCGCCTTCCTTTAGGAGCACATCCTCTCTACCCATGATCAGCTTCCTCCTGTGACAATCTCTGCTCTTTCAGCTTTTTGGGGGGCAGGGCACTCATTTTTTGTCATTAAAAATTAAATATCTAACTGGCTGGCAAGATGGCTCAGTGGGTAAAGGCGCTTGCTAAGCCTGACAATTTGAGTTCAAACTCTGGATCCCGTATGATGGAAGGAGAGAACAGACCCTTTCAAGTTGTCCTCTGACCTCCATACCTGTGCAGTGGCACATTCATACATACACACACACACACACAAATGCAATAAAAATGTTGAAGTAAATACCCAAGGGCTGAGGAGATGACTCAGCAAGCATGAGGACCCAGGTTTAGCTCCCCCACGTACAAAGCTGGGCATAAGGCAGAGGCAGGCAGAAAGAGCCCTGTGAGACGGAGGTCGGCCTGGTCTGCATGGTGGGGTCCAGGCCCGCAGGGTAATACACACACACACACACAAATGCAATAAAAATGTTGAAGTAAATACCCAAGGGCTGAGGAGATGACTCAGCAAGCATGAGGACCCAGGTTTAGCTCCCCCACGTACAAAGCTGGGCATAAGGCAGAGGCAGGCAGAAAGAGCCCTGTGAGACGGAGGTCGGCCTGGTCTGCATGGTGAGTTCCAGGCCAGCTGGGCATGACTGAAAGTGTGGTTAACTTGAGTGTGGAGAGCAGAGACAAGAGGATGGCTGGGGCTCGCAGACCACTGGCTTAGCTCCAAATCCAATGAGAAACCCTGTCTCAAGGGAATATGGTGAAGAAGCATAGGGTAGGACACGCATATCCTCCTCTGGCCTCCAAGTGGGGATAGGTGTATGCACCCCCCCAACCCCCACATACATGTGTATACATGCCCCACACATATACAGTTTAATACTAGGTAGATGTTCAGCAGGTAAAGTGCTTGCTATAAAAGCATGAGTCCTGGACATCTCACATCCAGAACCTACGTAAAAGCTGAGGTGTGGTAGCCCACCAGGAACCCAGGGAGTGGACTCCCTGGAGCAAGGTCTCTGGCCAGAAGAGCTGAAACCTCAGGCTCTCAGTTCATCA
>NW_008332825.1:1353237-1361630 GCF_000622305.1 Nannospalax galili
AAACTGCTCTTTATTTTCTAAAGCTCCTGTGGAAATGAGTCTACTTGCTCATATTTAATAGATGTTGTACTTTGAAAACACATAATACACAGTAAGGACACTAATAATGCCACTTACAGAAGGTCATGATAAAAAAAGAATAGATTTACTGAATTCTATTTACACAGGTTCATAATTCCATATAGGTCAAAACAAATTTAATTTACCAGTCTGTGTCTATTACTTGATTTTATTTGATTTAAGTGTTTTCCTTTGATAGTCCAGGTGAGAACACTGTCTGCCACCAGATATAGAACCCGAGAGAGGAGAAGCCTTTTTTCCCCTTTCTCTCATTGAAAGAAAACATGGTTATATGTTGTCAGTATGTCTGAGGAATGTGGGAGGTTTCCACATTCACAACTAGTTCTCCAGTTCTCCAAGGATAAGCTGGTATCTTAAAACTCATTTCAATTGAATTCTTGCACCATCTCTCTGGAGGAAACATGGTCTTCACAGGTTGAGGACTCAGTCCCATAGGACTGCCCCTACTTCAGACTCCAGTGACTGGTTCAATATGTTGGACATTTCTAAATGATTAACATCGAAGTACAGGTTACTATGACTCACCTCATGATTGATCATTTACTATCATGGTCATAGATTCAGGGAAACACTTCTCATTATTACTGGGTGGTTGGAAAAGATGTCAAAAGACTTCCTATGTAAAGGGTCAGATGAGTTGGTACAGAGTGGAGTCCAGAAGGGCTCTGAGTACAGGAGTTTCTGTTCCTGTGAAGATGGGTATGCCATGCTCTTGTTAGCCAGGGCTCTGCTAATGTGTAAAACTTTTTCCATTTTGGTTGAACTGTGAGTTCCTGCCACTACAGTATTTGGTGTCCAAAACTATAGTAACTTGTTTCTACAGATTCTTGACTGCCTTGTCCAAAGGACCCCAAGTAATAGCCAGCCATGAGAGTTGTTTATTGATTACCTAGTATTCTTCCCCCCTCTTTTTTTAAAAAAATATTTTATGTGTATGAGTGTTATGCCTGTATGCATGGAAGTCCATCTGTGACACTTAACCACTGAGCCATCTCTCCACTCCCATCTCCACCTTATCTTTTGAAGCAGGGTCTGTCATTGAACCTGGAGCTCACTGATTCAGCTTGGCTAGCTGGCCAGTCCAAAGATCCTCCTATCTCTATTAGAAAGTAGAGCACCAGGATTACAAATGCATCACACCATGCTCAACTTTTACATGAGTATTAGGAATCAAACCCACATCTTTATGCTTACACAGCAAGTACTTTACCAGCTAAGCCATCTTCTTCAGCCCTAAATATTTTAAAAGATAAATTTTGGTGCTCTAGTGCGCTAGAACTTACATCCTATGTCATTAACATCATGAAGGTTAAATGAGTCGATGGATACGAAACATTTAGCACAGTGCTTGTCTCACAGTTAGCATTAAATATATTCAATATTCATGTGTTGACATCAATATTCTTTACTTGTGATAAAGTTAAAAAGTTCTGACCCAGCGTGGTCCCACACACCTTTAATCCCAGCACTGGGGAGGCAGAGACAGGCTGAGATCTCTGTGAGTTCAAGCCCAGCCTGGTCTACATAGTGAGTTCCAGGCCAGGTGGGGCTACAGGGAGATCCTGCTTAAAAAAGACAAAAAAAAAAAAAGAAAAAGAAAAACAAAACAAAACAAACAAACAAATTCTTAGTTTGCATTTTATCACTCAGTGGAGGAAGGGCCATGATATTATTCTGCACTTCTGTTATAGTTTGGATTGGGGCATTCCCCCAATGGGAATGTTAAAGGCTTGGTCTTCAGCCTGTGGCAACACTTGGAGGTAGTGGAATCTTTGGAGCTAGTGCCCAGTGGAAAAAGTTGGGTCATTGTAAGGCGCGCCTTGCAGGGAGATTTGGGACCCCCACTTACTCTTGCTTTCTCCCTTATCTACCAGCCACCATGAGGTGAGCAGCTTTGCTCACACATTCATTCTTCGCCACAATGCTCTGCCTTCTCACAGGTCCCAGAGCAACAGACTTAACCAACTGCAGAGTGAAGCCTCTGAAAGTGAGCCAGAATAAATCTTTCATCCTTATGAGTTGCTTATCTTTAGAATTTTTAAAATTTTATTTCTGTCTGAATATTTTGCCCCTGTGTATGTAAGCGCACCATATGCATGCAATGCCCCCGGGAGCCAGAGGAGGACATTAGATGCCCTGGAACTGAAGTTACAGTTATTAGCTTCCATGTGAGTAGTCCTTTGCAAAAGTTCTCTACTTCCTCATAATATTTGGTTTTTGGACTATGCATGTGTATTAGTTTGCTTTCTATTGCTGTGATTAAAAACACTCTGACCAAAAGCAACTTGGGGAGGAAAGCGTTTATTTGACTTGCATTTCCAGGTCACAATCCATCACTGAGGAAAATCAGAGCAGGAACTTAATGGAGGAACCAGGAAGCAGGTACTACAAAGTCACAGTGCTTAAGGGCTCGCTCTTTCTGGCTCCGGCTCAACCAGCTTCCTTTTAATTTCTTCTTTTTTTTCCTTTTCAATGTGTATTTTTTTTTATTTTTGTGGACTTCATACATTATATTTAGACCTCTTCCCCTATCTAAGAACCACACCCCCCATAGCCTACCCACAGGTTTTCATGCATTCTGTCACATATGTTAAGACCTATCGAGTCAAGTTTGTGTCTCCAGATGTCCCTTGGTATGAGTTCATCCACTGGAGCCTGTTCAGTCTTTCTAGTGTCATTCCTTTAAAGAAGATCAAATCTTCCTCACCCAACAGTAATCAGCTGCCAATA
The DNA here is from genome assembly GCF_000622305.1 of Nannospalax galili. Classification (NCBI taxonomy): domain Eukaryota; kingdom Metazoa; phylum Chordata; class Mammalia; order Rodentia; family Spalacidae; genus Nannospalax; species Nannospalax galili. Next base: position 1,356,049 of record NW_008332825.1, read on the forward strand.
GTTCCTTGGCTAACGTTGGGTGCCTACCCATTTTCCCAGCTCTATGAGGGTTTTTCTGGTTGAGTTAGCATGGGTCTCACGCATGGTGTCACCATTGCTGTAAATTCCCAGAAGCCTGGGAGACTGTTTCCTCATGATCATGCACCACTCTTGCTCTTACAATCTTTGTGCTTAAGCCCCCACACTTTCACAATGGTCCCTGAGACCTGGTGGGCAAGGTTTACCTGGTGGGTAAGGAGTCCTATCCAGGGATACCACGTACTCTGCAGTCTCTTATTCTCTACACTTCAGCCAGTTGTGGCCTTCTGTGCTCAGCTTCACTGATGACAGTTGAAAGATGCATTAATATTCTCTCTGCCCCCTGTTCCACTGTGTTTCCTGAGCCTTTGGTATAGAGGTTGCACTATAGATTTGTCAATTAGGGCTGGGCATTTCATAGACACTTATTCTCTGTGCTTGACCAGTTGTGGTACTCTGTAATAATCTCCATCTGTTGCAAAAAGGAGCCTCTTTGATGAGTTGTGACAGGTATATTTGTCTATAAATATAAGGATACATATTTAACACAGAATAAGAAATCCTCTAAGGATGTGACGGACGCAGGGTTTTCTCTAGGATCTACGACCACTCCAGTCGTGTGTGTTTGGATATGTTTACAGTACCATACATAAGTGTGAAACGTGGACTTGTATCTAAGGATTTGGAGCCAAGGTAAACAAATGAGAGAGAACATTCATTGCTTGTTTTTTGAGTCTGTGTTACTTCACTTAGTATGACAGCTTCTAGTTCCATTCATTTACCTGAAAACTTCATGATTTTGTTTTTCTTTACTGCTGAATAGAACTCTATTGTATAAAATATATGTAGCACATTTTCATTATCTAGTCATCAGTTGAGGGACATTTAGATTGTCTCCATTTCTTAGCTATTGTGAAAAGAGCAGCAACGAAAACGGATGTGCAAATGTCTCTGTGGTAGGATGAGCCCTTGTGTATATGCCAAGAAGTGGTATAACTGGATCATATGGCAAATTCATTTTTAGTTTTTAAGAGTTCTCTACACTGCTTTCCACATATTCTCTGCTTGAGCAGTTCATTTTTTCAACGCTGTCATCCAGACTTGATAGTCTGTTTTCCATTTTATTCATTCTGCTTGTGAGGTTTTCACAAATTGTTTCAAATTGGCTCATTGAGTTTTTCAGTTCCATATTCATTTTGGCTTGAGTTTTCTTCAGTATTTCTATCTCTTTTGTGAATTCACTTTCAAGCCCTGAATTGTCTTTGTCATTCATTGAGCTGTACATTCGTATTTTCTTGAGCATCAGTGAGGAGTTTATTCCTGTCTTCTGTGAGTTCTTTTAGTTGTTTATGTGCTCTTTAAAGTTGTTGAATTCTTTGATCTTGTTTATGATTATTCTTCTAAATTCTGCATCCTGGCATTCCTCTGGGTAGTTCGCGTTATAGTACACTTCTGTGTACTATATGGATGTCTTTTTTGTCTGATATGAAATTCTAACCTTTGTTTAGTTGAAGTTTGGCTCTATTTATGTTATTGATGCATCTTGGTTGCTTTCTGATCAGGTATGAATGGTTGGTTGGTCTTTGTTTCAGGTTTTCAGTTTTGATTTTTTTTAATATTTTAAAAAATATTTTATTTATTATTTTTATTTTATGTGTATGAGTGTTATGCCTGCATGTAAGTAAGTCCATCTATGTCGTGTAATGCCCTCAGAAGACAGAAGAGGCTGTGGGATCCCCTGGAACTGGAGTTACAGACAGTTGTTAGCTGCCATGTGGCTGCTGGGATTCAAACCCTGGTCTTCCACAAGAACAACCACTGTTCTTAACAACTGAACCATATCTCCAGCCTTCAGTTTTGATTTTTATTGGTGGGACAGAATGTTTCCAGACTGGCCAGCAGGGCAAAGGGGCCTAGGCCTAATTTGGGACTATGGGGATCTAGTAGCCGTGTTCTAGCAAGTCAGTCTGGAGCTCTCTGGCAGAGGACCAGGAGGGGACCTAGGCCCAACGTGGGGATTGGGACAGAGTGGGGAGGGTCTAACTAGCCAAGCAGAGTAGATACGAACCCTAGAGCTACAAGAATGGAGCTGGTCCCAGAGCAGGGGGATCAAGACCCAGTGGGTGGCTCTGACTTATTAGGGTAGTCTAGAGGTCTCGGGTGGACTGGGTACAGTGTGACCACCCAGTTTAAGTATTTGTTTCATTCTCCCTCTGGAACATCTTGAGCCAGGCCCCTACAGACCAGGCTCCTACTAGAATGATCCATTACACTTGGCTTCTAGCATTCAATAGCTTTTCTAATCCAAATAAATTCTTCCACATTCCCCCTGAAAACTGCAAGGTCTGGTTCTTCAGAAGAACAGCTCATTCTCTGGCACCAACTTCTGTATTGGTTACTTTTCTGTTGCTGTTTTTTTTTAAAAAAAAAAAAAAAAAAACTATGACCAAGTCAGTTGTGGTGGTTCACACCGGCAGGATATGCTGAAGACGCAGAGGCAGGAAGATGTGGAGTTCAAGGCCAGCATGGGCTACACATTTACCAGGTGTGGTAGCACATGCCTTTAATCCCAGCACTTGGGAGGAAGAGGCAGGCAGATCTCTGTGAGTTCACGGCCAGCCTGGTCTCAATAGTGAGTTCCAGGACAGCTGGAGTTATAGGGAGACCCTGTCTCAAAAAGACCAAAAAAAAATATGACCAAGGCAACTTAAAGAAGGAAGAGTTTATTTGCCTACGACTCCAGAGAGATGAGTCCATCACGTCTGGGGGGACATAGCAGGAGACAGCTGGAGCAGAAAACTGAGCGGGCACAGGAAACAGTGAGATGACAAATTTAAAGTGGGTCAACGCCATGGACTCTCAAAGTCTGCCCCCAACGACGTGTTTCCTCCAATATGGCCATGCTCTTAAAGGTTTCATGACCCTTCCCAACGGCACTACCAACTGACCCAGTGTTCAAAAATACTTAGAGCCTACAGGGAACACATTTCATGCAAATCATCACACTGAGGAACTGATAGCTGCTGGGAAAGGGAGTCAGTTTCTTTTAAGGGTGTGATGCTGGTAGGTTGACCGGGCCCCAGGGGATGGGCCCACACTACGGGCATTTGAGGATACAAATTAGACTTGACGGGCCTTAAAAAAGATAATAGAAGGCATGAAATCCAGTGTGGGAGGGTTAGTAAGAGACGGTGTAGATAGGGAGGGGCTGAATATGATCAAAATACATTGCACTTCGTGAACTTACATTGCAATACATGAACTTCTCAAAATTCAATTAAAAGTTTTTTTGTTTTTGTTTTTGTTTTTGTTGTTTGTTTATTTGTTTGACCAGTGTCTGACCTTTGAGGATAGAATTGGTGGGCTGGCAGCCGCCAGCTCCGAAGACTGCAACCCTTTCCCTCTGCTTCTGCACATAACCAGGAAGGAGTGGACCGCACACCTGGTCCCTGCCAAGAAAAGGAGGGCCAATTGAAAAAAAATAAATTAAGGAGCTGGAGAGATGACTCAGCGTTTAAGAACACTGGTTGTTCTTGCAGAAGATCGGAGTTCGATTCAGCACCCACATGGCAGCTAACAACTGTCCATAACTCAGTCCCAGGGGCTCTGACAGCCTCTTCTGACCTCTGTGGGCATTGCACAACACGGGTGCACTTACCTACATGCAGTAAATACATGCATACACATAAAATAAAGAGAATAAATAATTTTTTTTTAATTAAGAAAAAAGAAATACTTGGTCTCAATTCCTGGTGCCTGACACAGGGCTTCTATGAGGCTTGCAATCTCCAGCATGGCAAGTGTCTTTTTGTATGCTAATGAGGTAAAGGGTGACTGGGGTCCTCAGGTAGCTTCAATGTGGGTCCAAATGCCAGGAGAACCACCTGTGTGATTAGAGAACTGAAGCTTTCAGCCCCACCCCCAAATCTCAAGGGAGGAGAGAGGGCCTGGAGACTGTCCAGTCAGGGCTGGTGAGTGATTTCATCTGTCATATTATGAAGTCAGACATCCAGATTTAATGCTGCTACAAAATCCCTGAAACAGTCAACTTATAACTTACAAGGAGAAAAGATTTGTTTTGGCTCATGGCTCAGAGATTTCAGTCGTTGTCAGTTGGTTCCATTGTTTTTTAAAGGTCTATGGAGAGGTAGAATATCACAGTGGGAAGTGTGTGGTAGAAGAAAACTGTTTTCCACATGGTAGCTGGGGAAAGGGGAGAGGAAGGGAAAAAGGAGGTAAAAGAGAAGGAGCAGGAGGAGGAGGAGGAGAAGAGAAAGAGGAGGAAAAGAAGGGAGGGAGGAAGAGAAGGGGAAAGAGAAGAAAAGGACGAGGAAGAGAGGAGAAAGGACAGTGTCTTGATACTACTTTTTTTAATTTTTAACATTATTTTTATTTTATGTACAAAATATATACATGATTGGCTTCGCTTGGAAGCATGGAGGAAATGATTCTTCTATGTTGACCCTCCTCTTTGTAGACTGGACACTGGTTCAAGTCCATCTGGTAGGGTCTCTTCGGCCTCCTTGATCAAGAGGACAGGTGACCCACCACCTTTATAAACATTTTGAGAGATGCTCATAGTCCCCTGGAACTAGTTGACCTAGGAGGGCAAAGAGCAAAAACTGTCCTTTATGTTCTTCTGACCAAATTAATATAGGCCGCAAAATATGTCTGTTAAACATCGAAGAAGGTTAGTTCCACCAGTCTGGTACTTTTAATTACTATGTGTCATGTAGATAAATCTCGGACAAAGACCAGTTGTTTTCACATAAACCTTACCTAGCCATATAATTCTTGATCTGCTATCTATAATTCGTGAGTACGTTATAGGAGTCATATGGTTCACTCTGGTTTTCAAAACTAGCAAGAAATTGTTTATTTCTCACATTGTCTCACCCCTCCACCATAGGTTTCCCTCTTAAGGTGCCCCCATTTCCCCCTTTCTCCCTTAATAATACCCTTCTCCTACACTCCTACCTCTCTTGAGCTCCTTCTTTGGCCCCTAGTTTCCTTGTATATCCTTCCCTCCCCCCTCCCTTAAATTAACCCAATTTTTTTCCATAGCTCCCTTATTAAGGCCTGTTTCCTACTGTTCTTCTCTTCCAGGTTCTTTCTTTTCCTTTATCTCCCTGGTTCCTTTCCATTATCCTGGTTTCTATAGTTATGTCTGGATACAGACTCACTTATAAGGCTTTGGTTCTAGGATCCACACATGAGGGAGAACATATGCCGATTTTTTTTATTTCTTCTTGTCTGCTGGGTTTTGGTTTCGTTTGCTGTTGCTTTTCAAGTGTGTTGAGTTGCAACATTAAGTCATTTATTTGTGTGCTTTCCCATTTTTTTGATGTAGGCACTTAGAACTATAAACTTCCCTCTAAGGACTGCTTTCATTGTATCCCAGAGGTTTTATTGTGTTGTACTGTCCTTTTCATTGAATTCCAGGAATACTTTTATTTCTTTCTTAATTTCTCTTTTGACCCATTCATCATTCAGGAGTGTGTTGTTTAATCTCCATGTGTTCATGTGGTGATTAGGGCTTCTTCGGGTGTTGATTTTGAGCCTTA
>NW_008332825.1:1364253-1368468 GCF_000622305.1 Nannospalax galili
CTTTGGGCATGAAGTCTTTTCTCTATGGAGTATAACACTAGCGAGTCTTCTGTGCACACTGCAGTCCCAAGCCAAGCATTCGATATGTGGAAGGAGGACATCCTGGAAGCAAGGAAAATAATGCTTGCTGGTGTTGCTGGAAATGGGCAACATGCCCAAGCAGCATGGGATGCAGACTACGTCAGTGTGAGGACAGGGCTCTGTGTGCAACAGAGCACCTTAGAATTAGAGACATGGTCTCTGAGGTCAGGGTGGCTGAGGATCATGGACAAAAGTTTATTTTCCTTGGGCTCTTGGTCTGTTGAACTGAACAGCAGCTCCACTCAGAGTAGGACAAAGTCAACCCAACTGTATCACCTGTCATTCTCACCAACCATGAGCCCCAAGCTGTGCACACACACTGACTGCACACCTTGGATCATACGAACAACATAATGTGAAAGGACAAAATATGTTCAACAGCACTTTAATCCCCTGACCATTTTTGAACAGGTGATTTCTATGAAAGATTGCTAGACTTTTCAGAATTGGGGGTGGTCAATAAATGATAAAGCCAAGCCCATGGAAATTTTGCACACTTTTCTGTGCAAATCCCTTGAATTCAATTTAATAGTTTACCTTGTATTGACAATCTTCCACAGGACAGAGCCAGGGTTCAGCATCAGAACTGGATCATTTCAGGCCTCATCCTGTGCAAGAAAGATGCTGTCTGCTACATAGAGAAGAGTGAATGAAGGCAGGAACCCCCGCTTGGCATCAGCAACCCTATGTTATAGATATGAGAGCCCTTGGTCATTCTAGCTCTGAGGTTGGGGAGTGCAGCTCACCTTCTCAAGTTTCAGCATAGGTTATGCCATGTGCATCCTTGTCCCTAGGTGACAAGTAACAGATGGACCCTCCCTCACCAGATGGACTAAGGAGTTGGAGATGGGCTTCCCCACTTCAATATGGAGGGTCACCTAGCAGAGAAACAGAACAGCAGTTGGCATAGGTGATGGCAGTAGTGGTCTAACTACTACTAAACCTAGCCCTACTCCTACCCCTACTCCTCCGCCTAATCCTAACTCTAACACTAATGCTAAATTACCCTTAACACTGAAATTAACCCTAAACCCTAACTCTAACCCCTAACATCAACCCTAACTAACCCTAACCCCAACCCTGACCCCATAAAACCATAAAACCCTAAAGCCACAACACTAACACTAACCCTAGCAAATGACACAAACCCTAACCTATACCCTAACCTTAGCACAACTCAACTTTAACCCTAACCATAATCACCTGAACCCTAAACAAACCCTAATCCTAACCCTAACCCTAAACCCCTAACCAGCCAAGCCCATGGAAATTTTGCACACTTTTCTGTGCAAATGCCTTGAATTCAGTTTAATAGTTTACTCTGTATTGACAATCCTCCACAGGACAGAGCCAGGGTTCAGTATCAGAACTGGATCATTTCAGGCCTCATCCTGTGCAAGAAAGATGCTGTCTGCTACATAGAGAAGAGTGAATGAAGGCAGGAACCCCAGCTTGGCATCAGCAACCCTATGTTCTAGATATGAGAGCCCCTGGTCATTCTAGCTCTGAGGTTGGAGAGTGCAGCTCACCTTCTCAAGTTGCAGCATAGACTGTGCCATCTGCATCCTTGTCCCTAGGTGACATGTAATAGATGGACCCTCTCTCACCAGATGGACAAAGGAGTTGGAGACAGCCTTCCCACTTCAATATGGAGGGTCACCTAGCAGAGAAACAGAGCAGCAGTGGGCACAGGTGATGACAGTAGTGGCCTAACTACTATTAAACCTAGCCCTAATTCTACCCCTACTCGTAACCCTAACACTAACACTAATCCTAACACTACCCATAACACTGAAATTAACCCTAAACCCTAATTCTAACCCCTAACCTCAACTCTAACTAACCCTAACCCCAACCCTGACCCCATAAAATCATAAAACCCTAAAGCCCCAACACTAACACTAACAAATGACACAAACCCTAACCGATACCCTAACCCTAAACTTAACTCTTACCCTAACCCTAATCATCTGAACCCTACCCAAACCCTAATCCTAACCCTAACCCTTAACCCCTAACCTCTAACCCCTAACCCTAACCCTACCCCTAACCCTACTCCTACCCCTACCCCTATCCCTACCCTACCCTTACCCCTCACCCTAACCCTAACCCTGTCCCTAACACTAACCCTATCCCTAATCCTAACCCTAACCCTAACACTAAAATTAATCCTAAACCCTGATTCTAACCCCAATCCCAGCACTAACCCTAACCCTCACCCTGACCCCCTAAACCCATAACCCCCTAAAGACCTAACCCTAAACCTAACCCTAACCAATGACACTAATCCTAACCCATATCCTAACACTAACCCTAAATCTAACCCAAATCTATACCCTAACCATAACCCTAATCCAACTCTAACCCTAATTCTAATTGCCCTGACCCTAACCCAACCCTAACCCAAACCCTAACCCTAACCCTCCCTCACCAGATGGACTACTGAGTTAGAGACAGGCTTCCTAGTTCAACATAGAGATTCACCTAGCACAGAAATAGAGCAGCAATGGGCAAAGGAGATGGCAGTAGTGGCCTAACTACTAGTAAACCTAGCTCTAAGCCTATCCCTAACCCCAACCGTAACTAACCCTAACCCTAACCATGACACCCTAAAACCATAAACCCCAAAGCCCCAAAACTAACCCTAACCCTAACCAATGACACTAACCCTAACTGATACCCTAACCCTAACCTTATCTCAACGCTAACCCTAAGCCTAATCTCCCTAACCCTAACCAAACGCTAATCCAAAACTGAACCCTAAATCCCTAACCCCTATCCGTAAGCCTATCCCTAACCCTACCGCTAACCCTTACCCCTAACCCCTAACCCTAAACTTCACCCTAAGCCCTAACCCAGCACAGTTCCCTGTCAATTACAGGTATGTGGATACATCTACATGGATGCCCAGCACAGCCCATCACTGCCCCTTATCCATTAGTAGTGTGTAGGCATATGTACATGGATGATCAACCCAGCCCAGCACAGTCCCTTAACAGTTACAGGTGTGGACATATCTACATGAATTAGCAGTCCAGACCACACAACCAAGGGCCTTATCACTTACATGTGTGTGGTCATATCTATATGAATGCCCAACCCAGGTTGTCACAACCCAGCCCAGCCACGTATCAATTGCATGTTTGTGGGCCAAACCACATGGATGAACAATATAATCCAGCCTATCCCAGCCCATTATCATACACAGGTTTGAAGGCACACCTATATGGATGCCCAGCCTAGCCCAAGGAAGCTGAGCCCAGCCCAGCATCAATTACAGACATGTGGTCACACCTATATTGAAGTCCAGTCCAGCCCAGCCAAGCCCAACCCCTGATCAATTACAGGTATGGACCATAGCTATATGGATGCTCAGTCCAGCCCAGCCCAGCCCAGCCCCATATCAATAATAGCTGTGTGGACACATCTTCATAGATGCCCCTCCTAGTTCCACCCAGTCCCACCCTGATCCATCAATTGTAATTTCATGTAAACACATATATGTCGATGCTGAGTCCTGCCGAGCCTGTCTCAGAGCCTCACAAATTACAGGTGTGTGCTTGTATCTACATGGATGCCAAACCCAGCCCAGCACAACAGAACCCAGCAACTTATCAATTACAGGTGTGTGGGCACACCTACATGGATGACCAGCACAGTCCAAGCTACCCCAGTCCCTTGGAAACTACAGGTCTTTGGGAGCATCTACCTGGATCTCCAGCACAGCCAAGCCCAGCCTTTAGCAAATACAGGTGTGTGGACACACCTATATGAATGCCCAGCCCTGCCTAGTCCAGTCGAGACCTATAGGAATTATAGTTGTGTTGGCATACCTACCTGGATGCCTAGCTCAGCACAGCACAGCACAGCACAACATAGCAATTACACATGTGATGGTATATCTACATGGATGCCCAGCCCATGACTGACCCTGCCCTTTATCAATTACAGGTGAGTTCCCACACGTAAATGGATGCCCACAGCAATTACACATGTGATGGTACACCTACATGGATGCCCAGCCCTGACTGGCCCAGCCCTTTATCAATTACAGGTGAGTTCCCACACATAAATGGACGCTCACAGCAATTACACATGTGATGGTACACCTACATGGGTGCCCAGCCCATGACT
>NW_008332825.1:1369110-1373118 GCF_000622305.1 Nannospalax galili
TTTTTGTTTTTCATGGTTTTTTTTTCCTCTGTTTATTTGACATGTGAATTTCTTTTGTAGTTTCTGATTCCTGTGTGCGATTCAAGCCTTCAAGTTTAGGTCTGCTTCTTTTTGTGAACTTTATGTGTCTTTGTGGTTTAAATTTTGGTCATGCAAGACTGGTTCCTCTAAGCTTCCAGTTCTCTCCTTTGATTTTATTGTGGAGTGGCCAGATTGCTTTTGTCTTCAGGAGTTCCCATAGAGTCCCAAGTCATATGAGGATCAGATGTTTTCAGTCTTTCTCCTAAGGTCTGGATCCCTCCAATATAGATTTTGGCCTCAGGAATTTGGGGGTTGGACTGGCCTGGGAGCCAGGCCCAGGATAGATGCTGGTCTAGGGCAGCTGTTGGCCATGCCACCTAGAGATGCAAAGGAAGATGGGCACAGAAGGCGGCCCCAAGGTCCCTTGGGGACTGCACTGAGGATTTGGGTTGGTCTGGATGCAAAGGACCAGGAAGAGGAAAGGTCAGCCCTAGCGTCTAGGAAAGAGGCTGGTGGGTTGTGCAGACCCGGGGAGGCAGAGGGAGGTGAGGACCAGGCCAGGCACAGAAGCAGTGCTCCTGGGGACCTAAGAAGGAACGGAGTTGCTTTGGATGCACGGGATCAGGAAGAAGCAGTGGTGGTTCCCCAGGTGTCTGGGGTGCCAAGACAAGGAGTGGGACAGGACCCAGGGCAGGAGGAGAGATCAGCAGGTGAGATGGGAGGGTGAGTGAGCCTGGGGGATTCAAGGCGTGGAGGGCCCAATCGACTTACCCAGAAGAGAGAAGCCTGCGGGTCAGAGAGAGGCCTGTGGGTCCTACAGGCCCAGGGAAGCAGAGCCCAGATACTACTTTCAAGAGCACTCTTCCATGATCTTACTTCCTCCTACTAGGCCCCTCCTCCTAATGGTCCTACCACCTCCCAATAGTACCACAGGCAGCTCATGGCCTTGGGGGACACTGATAATCCAAACCATAGCATATCTATGTAATGAAGTCTCCATAAAACCCCTAAATAGCAAGAACCAGAGAGCTTCCAGTTGAGTGACTATATCCATGTGCTAGGAAGTAAAAGATCAGTGAGAAGGAAAGATAGGCAAGGGACAAGGGAAGTACCTATAACTCAGGCTTTTATTGCAGAGGAAGTCTATGTAAGACGTAAGAATCACCATCTGTTCATAAGCTGAGGCAGTAACAGGGCAGAAGTGGGAGCAGAGAAAAAGGTTGAAACATTTCTTTTTTTGGCCTGCAGTTTGCTATTGGTAGGTGTAACCAGTTGAATAGGCAGTTAAAGATTAATAGGGAGGGGCTGGAGAGATGACTCAATGGTTGCTCTTGCAGAGGACCTGGGTTCGAATCCCAGCAACTACATGGCAGCTAACAACCACTGACGACTCCAGCTCCAGGGGATCTGGCTATTTTTTCTGGCTTCCTCAGGCATTACATGTCACAGATGGACTTCCATGCATACAGGCATAACACTCATACACATAAAATATTTTTTTTAAAAAAAGAGGGGGGAAGAATACTAGGTAATCAATAAACAACTCTCATGGCTGGCTATTACTTGGGGTCCTTTGGACAAGGCAGTCAAGAATCTGTAGAAACAAGTTACTATAGTTTTGGACACCAAATACTGTAGTGGCAGGAACTCACAGTTCAACCAAAATGGAAAAAGTTTTACACATTAGCAGAGCCCTGGCTAACAAGAGCATGGCATACCCATCTTCACAGGAACAGAAACTCCTGTACTCAGAGCCCTTCTGGACTCCACTCTGTACCAACTCATCTGACCCTTTACATAGGAAGTCTTTTGACATCTTTTCCAACCACCCAGTAATAATGAGAAGTGTTTCCCTGAATCTATGACCATGATAGTAAATGATCAATCATGAGGTGAGTCATAGTAACCTGTACTTCGATGTTAATCATTTAGAAATGTCCAACATATTGAACCAGTCACTGGAGTCTGAAGTAGGGGCAGTCCTATGGGACTGAGTCCTCAACCTGTGAAGACCATGTTTCCTCCAGAGAGATGGTGCAAGAATTCAATTGAAATGAGTTTTAAGATACCAGCTTATCCTTGGAGAACTGGAGAACTAGTTGTGAATGTGGAAACCTCCCACATTCCTCAGACATACTGACAACATATAACCATGTTTTCTTTCAATGAGAGAAAGGGGAAAAAAGGCTTCTCCTCTCTCGGGTTCTATATCTGGTGGCAGACAGTGTTCTCACCTGGACTATCAAAGGAAAACACTTAAATCAAATAAAATCAAGTAATAGACACAGACTGGTAAATTAAATTTGTTTTGACCTATATGGAATTATGAACCTGTGTAAATAGAATTCAGTAAATCTATTCTTTTTTTATCATGACCTTCTGTAAGTGGCATTATTAGTGTCCTTACTGTGTATTATGTGTTTTCAAAGTACAACATCTATTAAATATGAGCAAGTAGACTCATTTCCACAGGAGCTTTAGAAAATAAAGAGCAGTTTTAATATTGCATTGTCATGGGCCTCCTTTTAGAACTTTGCTGACTTACTTCAGCTAGCTTTAATCTTGTAAATTATGGTAGTATAGAATACTTACTATTGAGGTCATATATGTTTGGAGATATCCCCTTTTTGACAAATGTATGTATCTGTAGTGTGCATGCATGCATTTGTCTGTGTGCACAGTATGTATGTGTAGGCCCGGGGTTTAATGCAGGTGTCTTCCTCAATGATTCTCCCCCTTATATATTAAGGCAGAATCTCTTGATGAACTCAGAGCCTGAGGTTTCAGCTCTTCTGGCTAGAGACCTTGTTCCAGGGAGTCCACTCCCTGGGTTCCTGGTGGGCTACCACACCTCAGCTTTTACGTAGGTTCTGGATGTGAGATGTCCAGGACTCATGCTTTTATAGCAAGCACTTTACCTGCTGAACATCTACCTAGTATTAAACTGTATATGTGTGGGGCATGTATACACATGTATGTGGGGGTGGGGGGGTGCATACGCCTATCCCCACTTGGAGGCCAGAGGAGGATATGCGTGTCCTGCCCTATGCTTCTTCACCATATTTCCTTGAGACAGGGTTTCTCATTGGATCTGGAGCTAAGCCAGTGGTCTGCGAGCCCCAGCCATCCTCTTGTCTCTGCTCTCCACACTCAAGTTAACCACACTTTCAGTCATGCCCAGCTGGCCTGGAACTCACCATGCAGACCAGGCCGACCTCCATCTCACAGGGCTCTGTCTGCCTTCCTCTGCCTTATGCCCAGCTTTGTACATGGGGGAGCTGAACCTGGGTCCTCATGCTTGCTGAGTCATCTCCTCAGCCCTTGGGTATTTACTTCAACATTTTTATTGTATTTGTGTGTGTGTGTGTGTGTGTGTGTGTGTGTGTGTATGAATGTGCCACTGCACAGGTATGGAGGTCAGAGGACAACTTGAAAGGGTCTGTTCTCTCCTTCCATCATACGGGATCCAGAGTTTGAACTCAAATTGTCAGGCTTAGCAAGCGCCTTTACCCACTGAGCCATCTTGCCAGCCAGTTAGATATTTAATTTTTAATGACAAAAAATGAGTGCCCTGCCCCCCAAAAAGCTGAAAGAGCAGAGATTGTCACAGGAGGAAGCTGATCATGGGTAGAGAGGATGTGCTCCTAAAGGAAGGCGATCGTCCTTGGCAAGGCCCTGTCACTTGGCCCTCCTGTGCAGATATTTGGAAATGTTCCTTAAATCCAAGGTGATTTGGCAAGTTAACTAGAGAAGGAATCCTTGTCTTTCATCCTACAAACCAAATATATAGAGATCTGAATTAGAAAACTTGAGGTCTTGTGTGGAATTAAAAGTTATATACATGTATATACGTTTGTATATGAATGCCTATCTATGACATGTTATATATGTAAATATATATGACGTGAATGCAGAGGGAGACTATATGAGGGGGAAAGACCAGTGGGAGGGGAGACGGGTGGTAATGGGAGCAAATATGAGTAAGTA
>NW_008332826.1:0-1316 GCF_000622305.1 Nannospalax galili
CACTGGAGGATTGTGAGTGGACTTTGAGCACCATGTTTACATATTGAGTATGGTGATGACAGAATGGATCAAGGTAATGACTCAATGGCACACTGTGATGGCACAAAGGATCATTGTGACATCATATTCAAACATTGTGTTGGTACATTGGAGCAATACAATGGCACATGGGCCATAGTGCTGGCATACTGGAGTGTTGTGATGTCACATTAGGGGATTGTGAGTGGACTTTGAGCACCATGTTTGCATATTGAGTGTGGTGAAGACAAAATGGATCATTGTAATGACACAATGGCGATTTGTGATGGAACAATGAGAGTTGTGATGTCACAATGGAACATTGTGAAGTCATAAGGTTACATTGTGATGGCACATTGGAGCAATATAGTGGCACATGGGGCCATAGTGCTGGCACACTGGAGCATTGTGATGTCACTTTGAAGCATTGTGATGTCACATTGGAGCATTGTGATGACACATTGGAGCTTTGTGATGACACATTGTGGCACTGTGATGTCATATTGGGTAATTGTATGGGGACATTGAACACTGTGTTTGTATATTGAGCTTAGTAAGGACACAATGGATCACTGTAATGAGAAAGTGGTGCATTGTGATGGCACAATGGAACATTTTGATGTCGTAGTTTAGCATTGTGATGGCACATTGGAGCAATATAATGTCACATCTGGCCTTAGTATAGGTACTTTGGAGCACTGTGATGGCACAATAAGCATTGTGGTTGCACAATGGAATATTGTGAAGTCATATAGTAACATTGTGATGGCACATGGAGCAATATATTAGCACATGGGGCCTAGCGTTGGCACATTTGAGCATTGGGATATCACAATGGAGCATTGTGATGTCACATTGGGGAATTGTGATTTCATATAGGGCCATAGTGTTGGCATATTTGAGCATTGTGATATCACAATGGAGCATTGTGATGTCACATTGGGGAATTGTGATTTCCATATGGGGCCATAGTGTTGGCATATTTGAGCATTGTGATATCATAATGGAGCATTGTGATGTCACATTGGGGAATTGTGATTTCATATGGGGCCACAGTGTTGGCATATTTGAGCATTGTGGTGTCACATTGATGCATTTTGATGACACAATGGAGCCTTGAGATGTAACATTGGGGGATTGTGAGGGGACATTGAATGCCGTGTTTGCACACTGAGCATGCTGATGACACAATGGGTTATTGTAATGACACAATGGCGATTTGTGTTGGCACAAAGAGCATTGTGAGGGCAAAGTGGAATATTGGGACATCATATTGTAACATTGTGATGGCACTCTGG
>NW_008332826.1:2897-5894 GCF_000622305.1 Nannospalax galili
CCTATCCCTAAACCAAGGATTAACCCTAACCCTCATCGAAAACTAAGTCTAACCCTAAACATAACCTAATCCTAAACATAATCCCTACACTAAATCCTAACCCTAGTTCTATCAGTAACCCTACCTTGAAACAAACCCTACAATCAATATTAATTCTAACCATAATATTAACCTTTGACTTATCGCTAACACTAACACTAGCTTCAGCAATAAACCTAACCTACCCTTAGCCATAGGCCTAGCCTTAATGCTAACACTAATCCTAAACCTAGTGCTAAACCAAACAATATATATAAGCCTAAATCTTACACCTAACTCTAATTATAAGCCTAAACCCTAACCTGAACCCTTACCCTTACCTGAACCCGAACCCTAACCCTAAACCTAACCTCTAACCTAACCCTAACCCAAAACAGAACCCGAAACCAAACCCGAACACTAACACGCACCAGAACCCGAACCTGGACCCTAAACACAACCCTAACATGAAACCTAACATGAACCAGAACCCGAACCCGAAACCTAACCTTAATCCTAACCCTTAACCTAAACAGTGAACATGAACAATGCCTTAATGCTAATACTAAACCTTGATCTTACCATAAGCCAAAACTTAAAACTAAGCATAAACATACACATAACCATAGCTCTAAACATGTCCTTAGCTTAAACCCTAATCCCAACATTCGATATATTACCTAGACACAATACTAACCCTAAACCATTTCAGAAACTTAGCCTTAAACCTAACCCTAACTATAACCATAATACTAATCCTAGACTTAGCCCTAACCCTAACCCTAACCCTAACTCTAACCTTAACCCTAAACCTTACCCTAACACTAACCCTAACCATAACCCTACCCTAACCCTAACGCTCACCATAACCTAATCCAAACGCTAACCCAATGCTCATCCTTACCCAACACTAATCCAAACACTAACCCTAACCCTAACCCTAATGCTAAGCCTACCCTAACACTAAATCTAACCATATCCCCTAACCCTAACCTTAAAGCCTAACACCAACCCTAACAAACCCTAACCCTTCGAGAACCTCAAACTCCAATAATAATCCAAAATATATACTGTAGACCAAAATTAACTGTAACCAAAACCTTAACCCTAAATCTTGCCCCAACCCTAAGCCTAACTTTAAAACTAAGCATCACCCTATATGTAGCCCCAGTCTTAAACCACCCCTAAACCTAACCTTAAACCTCACCCTCAATCTGTAATCTAGGCTAAAGGCTAAACCTAATCCTATCCAGAACCCTAGCCCTAAACCTTACCCTAATCTTACCCTAAAACTATCTCTATTCTAACATTAAACTTTGACCTAATCATAAGCCTAACCTAGCCATATTCAGAAACCTAAACCTAAACCTACCCTTAACACTAACACAAATCTTAATCTTAAAACTGCCCATAGACTGAATTTTGACCATAGTTCTACTTCAACCCTATTCCAAAGCCCAAACCTAACCCTAATCCAAAAACAAATCCTAACCCTAACGATAAACCAAACACATAACTTTTACCTAATCCTAAAAATAATCATAGCCCTAACCCTAATACTAGCCCTAACTGTAACCTTAGCTTAACCGTAACTGTAAACATAAACTTAGCCCTAACTCTAACACGAACTGTATCCCTAACACAAACCTAAACCTAGTGTGAAGCTAGCTCTAAGCCTAACTCTAACCCTAACATAATCGTAGCCCAGATGATATTCCTAACACTTCCCTAATACTTAATGTAGCCCTAAACCTAAACCTAACCCTAAACCTAAACTTAACCCTAAATACAACACGAACCCGAGCCCTAACACTAACACTAACCAGAATCAGAACCCAAACGAGAAACCTAATCTGAAGCTGAACCCAAACACAAACCTGAACCCCAACCCAACCACAATTCTAATCCCAGTCCCATCCCCAGCTCCAACCTGAACCAGAACCCTGACCCTAACCGTAACCCTAAACCTAACCCTAAACATATCACTAGTCCTAATGCTAACTCTAATCCTTGCCTGAACCCTAACCATAATCATAACCCTAAACCTAACCCTAGATCTAACATTAACCATTAGCCTTACTGTAACCATAATAATAATATTAAACACTGACCATAACTTAACCGTAACCCTAGCTGTATGCTGAACTCAAATCCTAAACTGAACCTGCCCCTAGTCAAAAACCTAATCCTAATCCGAACCCTAAACCTTATATTAAACCTGAAACTAACCCTAGATGTAATCCTAACCCTAACCCTAAACATAACTACAAACTTAATCTTAAATGTAGCCACACTCTATCTAAAATACTATGATTGTTCTCACCCTAAATTTAAACATAACCCTGGCCCTAACACTAAATCTAAACCTAGTCCTAACTCAGACTGAAACACTAACCTAGCCCAACCTCTTAACCTAAGTCTAACACTAACAGTAGACCTAGGCCAATCCTTACCCTAAACCTACCCCTAAACCTCGTGTTAATTATAACCCTACACTTACGCCTAGACCTACAGCTAACCCCAACACTGACTCTAAACTATCCCTAACTCTTACAGTAAATGTAATCCTAAATATAAACTTAGCCTTATCCCTAAACATAACCCTAGCCCTAATCCTAACGCTAACACAAACTGTAAGCAAACCCTAATACTAACCATAAATATATATCTTAGATCGAACCTAATCCTAAAGAAAACCGTAACCCTAATCCTTGGCCTACCCCTACGCCTAACAATAAAACTAAGCCTAACCTTGAACATAACCCTAACCCTACCCTAACACTAACCCTAACCCTAAACCTAACACTAAACTTAAACCCAAGGCTCACCCTAAGTATAGCGTTAGCCCTAAACTTAACCCTAAACCTACCTGTAATATTAACAGTAATTCTAAACCTAAACCTGGACCTAAACTTAACCCCAACCCTAAACCAAATTGTAGCCCTAACCATAAACTAAACCTAACCCCAAAACGAAATA
>NW_008332826.1:6512-8565 GCF_000622305.1 Nannospalax galili
AATCTACTCCTAAATCTAATGCTAATCCCAAACTTCAATATATAACCTAGACTCAATCCTAACCCTAGTCCTATCCAGAAAACTAGCACGAAACCCAACGCTAATCATAACCCTAAATCTAATCTTCTACCTAACCTTAATCCTAACCTACTATTAAATTTTAACTTAATCTTAACTCTAACCTAACCCTAATTATAAACGTGAACCTAACCCTAGAACCAATCCTTACCATAATCCTAACAATAATCCAAAATCCTAACGTTGCCCTAATCCTAAAATCAACGAAAGCCCAACCCTAACGCTAGATCTAACTGTAAAACTAATCCTAACTCTAGCCCTAACATATACCTAACCATATACATGACCCTAGCTCTAAACCTAATGCTAGGCTTAACACTAATGCTATTCCTAACGTGAACCTTAATCTAAAACTACTGTAGCTCTAAACCTAAACCTAGCATTAAACCTAAATATAATCCTATCCCTGATCATAGTCCTATCTTTAGCCCTAATCCTTATCCTGGCCCAAAATTTACGCCAACCTTAAACCTAAGCCTAAATCTAAACGTAACCCTAGCCTTAACCTTAATATTAAACTAGCCTTAACCCTTATCCTATCTCTATCCCTAATCCTAATCCTAATGCTAAACCAAACCTAAGCCTAAACCTAAATCTAACTACAGCACTAGACCTAAACCTAAACCTAACCTTAAATCTAAACTTAAACCTAAGCATAATCATAACCCTAAACAAAACCGTAAGCCTAACACTTACCCTCAACTTACTGTAGCCCTTGTCCTGACCCTAACTCTAACACTATCCCTAAAGTTGACACTGTCCCTAAACATAATCCTAGCACTGACCCTAATCCTTAGGCTAGAACAATCTTACCCTAGTCTTAAATATAGACCTAATCCTAAACCTAACCCTAACCCTAACCATAGTACTAATTCTAAACCTAAGCAAACCCTAGCCTTAACACTAACCATAATAATTCTAGACCTACCCCTAACCGTAAACCTCAAGCTAACCCTCATATTAATAGTAAACATTGACCTTATCCTAAACTATCCCTAGCCCTAACCATAAACCTAACCAGAAAATTAGCCCTATCCGTAACTCTATTCCAAACCCTAAAAGAATCTCTAGATGAAAACGAAACAGTAGCCCTGAACATAACCCTTATCTTAATCCTAAAACTAACCCTTCTCCTAATCCTAACCCCATCCATAAACCTGACCATAAACATAACCACAACCCAATGAGAATCCTAAGACTTTTTCAAGCCATAACCCTCAAGATAACACTACACCAATTCTAAACCTAAACCTCTCCCTAACACTAACCCAAACATTAACTCTAACCAAACATCTAACAGTAATACTAACCCTAAATGTAGCCCTAGCCATAAAACTAAAGCTAAAGCTACCTCTAAGCCTAAATTTTGACTTTTGGTTAGGGCTAGGTTTAGGGTTGTGCTTAGGTTTAGGTCTAGGCATAGGTATAGGGTTAGGATGAATTTTACTCTTGTATTTCAGAGACTTAGGGATGGTTCAATATGTGTAAGTCTATAAATGTAATCCCAACCCTCTCCCTACCCTAACCGTAATCCTATCCCTAACCCTTACCCTAACCCTAAACATAACCCTATTCTTAATTCTAATGCTAACCCTAACCCTAACCCTAACTGTAAACCCAATAATCTAACCCTAATTATTTCTAAACCTATTCCTAACCCTAACCCTAGACCTAAACCTAACCCTCAACCTAATTGAAACCCTAATCGTATCCCTAAACCTAATCCTATACATAACCCTAACCCTAACTCTAACCCTAAATGTAAACCTAATCATAACCCTAAAACCTATCCTAGTCCTAACCCTCACTCTAACCGTAGCACTAACATTAACCCTAACCCTCATCCTAATCCTAAACGTAAATATAGATCCAAAACTAATTCGAATTCTAACCCTTACCATAACCTTAATCCTTACCCTAACCATAACTCTAAGCCAAGTCCTAGTCCTAACCCTACACTTAGCTGTAAGTCTAG
>NW_008332826.1:10205-12752 GCF_000622305.1 Nannospalax galili
TAAACATAGCTCTAACGCAGAAGATAAACCCAAACCTGAGCCTAACCCTACAAGTAACCCTAACCCTTACCTTAACCCTAACCCTAACTCTAATCCCAACACTAAACATAACCCTAGAACCAATCCTAAACTTAACTCTCTTGTTAATGCTAACACTAACCCTAGACCTAACCCTAAACTTGACAACTTGACCCTAACTCTAGGGTTAAACCTAACCCTAAACACAATCTTAAAACTAACACTAGACATAAGACTATCCCTAACCCAATATTAACCTCTGACCTAAGCCTAGCCCTTATGGTAGTCTTAGCCATAAATCTAACCTTAATAGAATCCCTAAACATAACTCAAATCCTATCATAAGCCATACCTTAAATTGTGCTGTAGCCCTAGCCATAAATCGAAACTTAACTCTTGTCCTAACCCTAACTCTAATCCTAAACTTAGCCTTAAACCTTAAACCTAAACCTAATCCTCCATGTAATCATAGCCCTAAAAGTACCTCTAATCCTAAACTTAACCCTTACACTAACCTTAGCCCAAAACATGACCTTAATGCTACCCAAAAATCTAACCTTAATGATATCCCTATCACTGCCTCTAACAATAAAAATAACACTAACCCTAGCCATAGGCCCAATCCTAACAATAAATGTAACGCTAATCTAAATCTAACCATAAACGTAATCCAGCCCTAATACTAACCCTAAACCTAGCCCTAAATCTAACCTTAAACAAACCCTAACCATAGCCCTAATCCTAAACCTAGTCATAATCCTAATTGGAGCCCTAATCCGACCTCTAAACAGAACCCTAAAACGTACCTGATTGTAATGGTACTTCTAACCCTGTTACCCTAATCATAACCTTAAGATTAAACTATAACTAAACCTCACCTAACCCCTACATACAACACTAACCCTAACTCTAACCCTATCTCTAATGCTAACTCTAATCCTAACCCTAAACCTAACCCTAACCACAAACATAATCCTAGAACAAGCGTGAACCTCAACCCTGATACTAAGTGTACACCTCTGCATAACCCTAGCCCTAAAATTAACTCTAACCCTGAGTCTAACCCTAATCCTAGCCCTAAACCTAAACCTAACTCTAACCCTATCCATAACATTGATCCTAACCCTTAACCTAACACTAACCCTAAACATTATGCTGACCCTAACCCTAAACATTAACCTATCCCCTACTCATCACTAACCTAGCACTAACCCTACGTCAAATCCTAAAACTAACCCTAAACCGAACCCTAAGCCTAACCATAATCAAAGTCCTAAATCCAACCCTAGAAGTAACCCTAAACCTAACCCTAGTATTAACATTTGTCCTAACTTTAACCCTGACTTTAGACCTAACCTTAATCTAACCCTAACCCTATCCTCATAACATAATCCTAGACCCAACGCTAACCCTAACACTAATCGAGACCCTACCCATAATCCTAACCCAGGGCCTATATCTAGACCATAACCCTAAACCTGACCGAGGACCTAACCCCTCTCCTAACACTAAACCTAAAAATAACTGCGCCCTACCTCTAACTCCAATCCTAATCCTAAGTCTAATCATAACCGTACACCTAGGACTAGACCTAAACCTAACCCTAAAATTAAACATATACCTAACCTTAAGTATAACTCTAATATTCAACATTGACCTAAACCTAACTTTAACAATAGTCCTAGGCATTAACCAAACCCTAACTACAGCCCTAAACATAACTGGAACTCTAAGCCTAAACCCACAGTCCCTTTACATACAACTGAAAAAGACCTTTGTTAAATGAGAAATTCTACTGGTTTTTCGTTTTAACTACAGTAAGTGACTATCCCTAAACTTAATCCTAACCCTAACCCTAAACCTAATCCTAAACTTAGTCCTAGGCCTAAACCTAACCTTAAGCCTAGCCTTAACCCTAACCCTAAACAAAACCCCAATCCTCACCTAATCTAATCCTGCACTGACCCAAACCCGAGCCCTAAACGTACCCATAACCCTAAACATAACCCTACCTTAACCCCTACATTATCCCTCACCAAAACCCTACCCTAAACTTAACCCTACCTTAACCCTAACTCAAAACCCAAGCCTAAACATACATGTAACCCTAGCTCTAATGCTACGTCTCACCCTAACCTAACCCTAGACCTAACACTAAACCTAACAGTAATCTTAGCCCTACTCACAACCTTAATCAGAACGATTAACCTAACCTTCACTATAAACATAAACCTAGCCCCAATCCTAACCCTAACTTTAAGCCTCACCGTAGTCCTAGCCCTAAAGTTAAACCTAATCCTAGACCTAAACCTAACCTTAACACTATCCCTAATCTTAAATGTCCCTAACCCTAACCCTAAATCTAACACTATCCCTAAAACAAAACATAACACTAAACATAACCCTACCTCTAAAGAAAATCTCACACTAACCATAAGTGTAGCCCTTGACTTAAGACTAACTCTAACCTAATACTAACTCTTGACCTAACCCTAGTCCTACCACAAGCCATAGAAATAAACCTAGCCT
>NW_008332826.1:12780-14189 GCF_000622305.1 Nannospalax galili
ATTAATTCAAGCCCTAGCCATAATCATAAACCTAACCCTAACCGTAAGCCAAAACCTACAGGTAACCTAAACCTGTCCAGAACACTAATCCTAAATGTAAACCTAACCCTAGACCTAAACCTAAACATTACACTAGATGTAACCCTACTCCTAAAACTAAACCTAAATATATACCATAGAAACAACCTGAAAACTAACCAAAACTTTAACCATAAACTGAATCTTAACCATACACATAATTCTAGACCTAACCATAGCTCTAACTCTAACCCAAAACCTCACCCTAACCCTAGCCCTATCCCTCAGCCTTAAACTAACCCTAGCCCTAACCATAACCCTAACCCTAACTGAGAACCCACCGCAACGCTAAACACAACCTAACCTTAACCCTAATCCTAACTCTAACCCTAGCCCTATCACGAAACACTAACCTAGGACAACCCTAAACATAACCCTAGCCCTAACTCTACCACTCACCATAAACCTAATCCTAACACTTAAGAAACTAGCAAACATTAACATAACATTAACCCTATCACTAACCCTAACACTAATCCTAATCCAGGCCTAACCCTAATCTAACCCTAACTCCAAAAATAACCCTAGCCCCAACCCTGAACATAGGCCCGTCTGTAATGTTAATCCTATCCCTAAATATCACCCTAACCTTTAATCTAACCCTACACCTTGTAGTAACCCTAACTGTGGTGGTTTGCATGAAAATGTCCTCTATAGGCTCCAAGTATTTGGACATTTTGTCCCCAGATGATGGCACTGTGTCGGGAAGTTTTAGAAGCAGGTCACTGGGGGTTGGATTAGAGAGTTCTTAAGCCTTACCAGATCTCCAGTTGTTCTCTTGCTTCCTGTGACTGCATGATGATGTGAGAACTTAGCTTCTGCTGCTACTGGTCCAGCCACCTCCAGCCACCATGGCTCCCTGCCATGACGGACTGTAATTCCCCTGGAATTGTAAGCTCAAATAATCTCTTCTTTCTATAAATTCCTCTGGTCAATGTGTCTATCCCATCAATAGAAAAGTGACTAGTAGAGTAATTGGTGCCAGGAGTGGGGTGGTGACTGTGAAGAACCTGAAAATGTGGAGTTTTGGGAAACTGTGGAACACTTTGGAAGTTTGGCCTAGGAAAATCCTTGATTGGTATAAGCGGAGCTTAACAGGCCATTCTAGTAGGGGCTTGGAAGAAAGTGGTGCTGAGAACACTGTAGTTCCCAAGGGGAATAATGACTTAAGTAGCACTTGGAATATTTTGGCAAAGAGTCTGGCTGGAGCCTGCCCTCGACCTAAATGATTGCCTGGGGCTAAGTTGAAAAGCAATAGACTAATTTGTCTGGTAGAAAATATTTCAAGACAGCCTAATGTAGAAATGATGGCGTGGCTATTAATGGTGAAT
>NW_008332827.1:0-218 GCF_000622305.1 Nannospalax galili
GGGTCTGTTTAAGCTGTTGATCTCTTCTTGGTTTAGTTTTGGTGATTCCCAATCTTTTAGATACCTGTCCATTTCTTTTAGGTTTTCAAATTTAGTAGTGTATAGATATTTAAAGTATTCCCTTAGAATGTTCTGCATCTTTTTGGTGTCTGTTGTGAAGTTTCCCATTTCATCTCTGATTTTGTTGATTTGAAGGTGCTCTTTCTTTCTTCTGGTTA
>NW_008332828.1:0-431 GCF_000622305.1 Nannospalax galili
ATAACCAGCTGTCTTCCACAATTCCCAAGAAGCTGTTTTACACTACATATTCGTTATTTTTCTGTTGCTGTGATAAAACACCATAACCAAAGACAACTTAAGGAAATTTATTTTGGCTTATGTTCCAAAGGCCTAGATGTTCAAAATGGCAGGGAAGGCATGGGAACAGGAGCAGGAAGCTGGGAGATCACATGCCAATCACACAAGAAAGCGGAGCTAACTAGAAGTTGGGTCAGGCTATAAACACTCAAAGCCCACACCTAGTGATATACTTCTCCAGCAAGGCTCCATACTCTAAAAGTTCCATAGCCTTCCCAAATACTGCCACGTTTTCAAATACATGAGCCTATGGGGGACATTTCTCATTCAAACCACAACATACTATTCTATTTCTGTACAAATTTCCACAAATACATTGTGAAGGTTTCCTT
>NW_008332829.1:0-104 GCF_000622305.1 Nannospalax galili
GGAATTAAATGAAAAGGACAATACACAACAAAACCTCTGGGACACGCTGAACATGGTCCTGAGAGGGAAGTTTATAGCTCTAAGTGCCTACATCAAAAAATCGG
>NW_008332829.1:210-520 GCF_000622305.1 Nannospalax galili
CAAAAGAAGAGATTAGTATTCGAATTGGTAGTTCTACTGGTAAGACCACGTGATTGTCAACTTCTAAAAGTCTTCTTTGAAAAGATAAACAAGATTGACAGACCGCTAGCCCAGTTAACCAAAAGAAAGAAAGAGCACCTCCAAATCAACAAAATCAGAGATGAAAGGGGAAACATCACAACAGACACCTGAAAGATACAGAAAATCACAAGGGAATACTTTAAAAACCTATAAGCTACTAAATTTGAAAACCCAAAACAAATGGACGGATATCTAAAGGCATGGGAACCATCAAAACTAAACCAAGAAG
>NW_008332830.1:0-449 GCF_000622305.1 Nannospalax galili
TTGGTATTGGTCAGAGTATTTTGTCACAGCAATGAAGAACAGACTAGGACAAAGGGGTCTTCCCATTTGACCATGGCATAATGTCTTTTTGATTCTGGGTGCCAAAAGCAATCTGCATCCGACTTACCATGAGCATCTAAATTTAAAAAATTTAAAATAAGGAGTACATGATTTAATAAATTCCTGGGGGATCCCCTTATGGGATACCATTTTCCCTTTTTTACTTTCTTTAGTGTGTTTTTTATAAGTAAATGACCTCTTTTAACTATGTCTTCGCCCTGTGGGTTATAAGGAATTTTCATTGTATGTTGTATTTGTAAGGTGTCACAGAAATTTTGAAAGGCCTGAGATACATATCCATGGCCATTTTCTGTTCTAATATGTTTTGGGGTACCCAGTATAGAAAAGCAATGGAGCAAATGAGCAACAACATGTTTAGTAGCCTTTTT
>NW_008332831.1:0-2023 GCF_000622305.1 Nannospalax galili
GTCCGAAAGGAAGTTACTGGGGGCTCGGCCTGGCTTGCTTTGAAAGTCTGAGGAATACTTCCGCACTGCTGAGGATTGCATGATCAGTGTGAGACCATCCTTAAGATACACCCTCGGGGGAGAGAGGGGAGTTCCAGGTGCCTTTATAAGCTTTGTAACACCTGCAATAAATGAGTCCCTGCTTGACTAGGCTCGCCGTTGCATCTGAGTGTCCCCTGGTAATGGGGGCGGAGTGGGCTGGCAAATGGCGTGCTTACTCATCCCCAATACTCACCTCACCGGGGGTCGCGGGTTCAAGTCCCCAGCACATTTGCTTGCTGCAGCCAAAGTAGGGTCAATAAGGTGTTTCCAAATGAGAATCATGATATTGGATGCACAAAGTAGATGGTGAGGAGGGGTTGGATATTTAAAGCAGGTACTCTATCATTGTATCAAATTAGTCAACACCACATCTATTAATTTACTTGGGGAAAGGAACATGAAATCAGCAGGATTGTTGCTAATAGAACTGAGGGATACTGTATTTCTTGCTTAAATGCCATAGCTCACCTCCTACTGAGCAAAAACTATATAAGCATATGTTCCTTAGACCTATCCTGGTAGCCAGAATTGGGGTACTGATAAATCTATACAAACCACATAATTGTGATTCTGAAGTGTTCACTGCAGTCCACATATTTGTGTATATTTGCTTATGAGCATTCAGTTCTCCTATTCTGACTCTAAAATATCATGAGTAACTCTAAAGTAAATCAATCATTAAAACTTAGTTACATCACAAAATTAGTCCAGAAATGAACATCAACGTATTTATTATTGGCAGCTTATTACAAAAAGAACATTGCAGACACCTGTCTAGAAAATTTGAGTATATTAATCAAAAGTAAGTTTGCATCTCTGTCTGCTTGGTTTGAAAAGATTGCCATATATTTAATGCCACTCCTACTTTTGTGATCCTAGACTTCACTATTTGAATCTGAACTTGCTGATAATGCTGTTGTCAGCTCTCCATCAACACCAGGACTTCTGGAAACATGTTTCAGATTTAGTAGTTCTGCAGTTTCCTCAGTTCCCCTGACATGAATTATGTAGATAGTAGTAGAATTTTACTGTACCATTCTATTTTCATTTACCTCCCACTCTATAGGCCATAGGTCATTTCTGGAATGGAAAGATCATAATTTCAAAAATCCCTGGGTTCAAATTTGATCCTAGCCCTCACTGATCTGTAGTCAGAAGACACAAAGAACAAATTTTATCTTCTTTGATACACCTCACTGAAGATATCAAAGGAAGAGCTGGAGGTTTACTCATATGATCCACTATGAAGTATGTTTTGACAGAATACTCATTTTGTACATCCTTTAAAAGTCTCAGAATTAATATACTTAATGCCCAGCTGTCATTTTCAGTTGAAAATCATCAATATTTTCATTGAACTGTGTTTTGCCTCACTATTTAGTATGGTTTTCTGTGCTTTTGTTCTGGCACACCAAATTCCTAATGTGCATTTATGTGTAGCATTAGTGTTGAACAAGGAGAAAATGGGATGATGACCCAGTTCGAAAAATATCTTGCTGTGACAACATAAACACCTTAATTTGAATCACCAGCTTCTAATCAACAGCTAAGCATGCCCATATGTGTGTCTATGATCATAACAATCTGGGGAGCCCAACCAGGAAGATCATTGTGTCTTTTTGCCTGCTATCCTGGCTCTAGGTTCAATAACAACCCTATCAAATTGAGTAATGTGGAGTGTGATGAAGTAGGATATATGAGGTCCTCCTCTTCATTCCTCAGAGTCCTGAAGGACCTACGCGGAAGGACATTTGAGACACATATTAGACACTATCTCTCTCTATATATTTCTGTCTCCATATATATGTCTGTATTATATTGTCAAGGGATAGTAAGGGTGTTTCAGATGGACATATCTAAATACATTGTATAAAATTCACAAAACTCCAGTTCATAAAAGAACAAAACAAAAAACCTTGGAGTTGAGAAAAAACGTTCCTTT
>NW_008332831.1:2550-5112 GCF_000622305.1 Nannospalax galili
GATTCATTTGGCTCCCTGGCTACTTGGGGCTAATGTTTTTACTGGGGATACATGGGAACATGTGGAACGTCTAGCTCAACAAAGGGAGGTTCAATTGGGGGTTGATCTGCTGCTGGAGTTCTACCCTATTATTTCGGCCTTAAAGGCATGCTTTCGGCCTGAGAGCCCTAAGCCCTTGGCGCCACCTCCTGATGAGCCTTCAGAAAACCTGGCATGGGAATGATGGGAAGGGTTTGAGGAAGAATGCAGAAAAGCAACAGAAGTGAAACCAAAAGCGGCCAAAGTAACAAGTGGCACCTCAGCCATGCCCTGGACAGCTTCAGGGCTTCCTGAAACCTATGAAAACTGTCCCCATTTCCAGGATTCTGGCCCCGCTCAGGAGGCTTCTGTGAGGCTACGGGTGGAAGCGTATCCTATTAATGTAAACCCAGGAGGCATGCGCCCTGACTCCTGGTATCCCTGGGAGGCGAAGGATTTAAAGGAATTTAAAAAGGTGGTGGCTGAGGATGGCCCGGGATCACCCTGGATAGATATTCTCCTCCAGGCTTGGCTCATCAGCAGTGTACTATGAAGGATTGGCTGGATCTTGCCAAAGCAGTCCTCCCTAGCCCTATATATATTAAATGGTGTGCCCTCTTTAAGGAGGAATGCAAGATACAGAATAAGAGGAATGAAAGTGCCAATCCACTGGTCCCCATTACTTTGGGGATGTTGACTGGTTCAAGTGACCGTTATGCCACTGGGGAGCAACAGTCGGGCATTCCCACCCCATATACAGAACAGGTTAGCATCATAGGATTAAATGGAGAAAATTGGATGAGGGGCCTACCAAATACTCCCTTGCAGGAATTAATCAAAAGTCTGGTGAATGCCTCTATGAGTTTATAGACAGAGTGGAGAAGAGCTTAAAATGAAAATTACCCCCAGGCCCATTGAGGGAGCAATTCACTAATCTGTTGGTATGGGATGGAATGGATGCTGATCACAAGATAGCCTGTGCTGACCTTAAGGACAGGTCCACTGAACAATGAATAATTGCTTCCAAGGAGGTGGGAACCCAGAGGGGGCAAACCAAAGCCATGGCTGCTGTCTTACAGATGCAAAGAGAGGCTCTGACCCATGCCTTAACCCATGCATTTAATTCATTTAATATGTGTCAGCAGGTAACAATGGGGCCTAGAGTGATAGAAGGCCCATGTTTTGTCTGTGGCCAGAATGGCCATATTAAAAGAAATTGCCCTCAGCAAGAGAACCAACCTAAGCCGGAGGTGGGGTATCAAAAAGACCCCCATCTATGCCCTGTCCCCGGTGTCACAAAGGGTTCCATTGGCAGAAGGATTGTAAATCCAGATTTGATATCAAAGGAAAGCCTTTAAACTAAGTGGGGGGCAGCCTCCAGCCCCATTGACAAAAGTAGGACTTCCCCATGATCGGCTACATTTACAATGCACTCAGGGAGGGATTGAGAAAGGAGAAAAACATATGGCGAATTGGACAGTCCCTATTTTCCCTTGTGTAGGGCCCAAGATGGATCTTGAAATAGGTGGCAGGAGGTTTTGCTGCCGAGTGGAAATGGGGGCTGATAGAAAAGTTCTTAGAAAGGAGGAGGTCCCATCACAATGGCACCTAGTTTCTGGGATACACCCCATCAGAGGAGACTGGAGAATGGCTCACCTGGCAGGATGCAGATGGAACTAAAGGGGAGGTGCGACCCCTGGTGATGGAAGGGTTATCTGCCAACCTTATAGTACAAGATATATTGGGGACACACAGGCCTGCATAATCATTAATAGCAAGGCCTTTTATGATGACCTTTTGGATCTTGAAGAGTCTGATAGGCTTCCTGAGTCAGCAACTCAAGGGTTGTCTCGCTGTATCAATTACAGGAGGGACCGAAAGAAAGAGCATCAGGTTCACCCCCAATTCTAAGGGCCACTGCCCCTCATGTTCTGGGTATCCAGTGGTCCCCTGGGGTACTGGTATGGGTGGAGCAGTGGCCATTACCTGAGACAAAGCTACAGGCTTTAAACGAAATTGTGCAGGAAGAATTAAGTTTGGGCCACATCGGGCCCTCTGTAAGTCCACGGAACACACCTGTCTTTGTTATTAAGAAAGCCTCTGGCAAATGGAGAATGTTGCAAGGCTTGTGTAAAGTCAGTGCTAGAATGACCCTAGTGGGTAGATCCTTAAGGGGGCTGCCTTGGATCGCTGCTATTCCCTCAGATTTATTTCTTATAATTATAGACATTAAAGATTGTTTTTTCTCTATCCATCTACAAGCCCAGAATTGTGAAAAATTTGCTTTCTCTGTACCTTCCACCAACTTTAAAACACCTAATAAGAGGTATGAATGGACTGTTTTACCCCAAGGTATGGCCAATAGCCCAGCATTCTGCCAAAGCTATGTGAAGACCCTTTTGGGCCTGCTCACTTGCTGCCACATGCACTGTGTACATTTATATGGATGATATAATCTTGGGAGCTCCAAGCCCCCAACAATTAGAAGAGTTATATAAGGTTACTCAGAAATGTCTACAGACAGGCAGACTCCATGTATCTGCT
>NW_008332831.1:6549-7154 GCF_000622305.1 Nannospalax galili
TATAAGATTTCTTTTCACTTTGGGGAATTCAACACAATACAGGAATTCCCTACAATCCCCAAGGTCAAGCCATTGTAGAATGCAACCATCAAAACCTAAGAGTCAATTACAAAAAAAAAAAGGGGGAATAAGCCCCCACCAACAGTTGGGTATGGCCTTATTCACTATTAATGTTCTTAATTTTGCAAAAATCAGTTATAATCCCGGTTTCAGAAGCATTGGGGATGACAGAAGCAGAGACCTGAGGTACAGATAAGATGGAAGGATCCCATCACCGGGTAATGGAAAGGACCAGATCCATTGTGAACCATGGGTCGAGGCTTTGGGTGTGTTTACCCTACAGGAGATTCAAACCCCATATGGGTGTGCCTGCGAAAAACCTTAAGTGGGTAGGCCAGGATCCGACTGACCAGCATGACGGTCCATGGCAATAGTTCATGAGACAAAATTCCTCTCTTTATTTATATCCATCTGAGGTGAAGGACCCAGTTCCTTGACTTCATTGCCAGTCAGCCTCTTTGACAACTGGTAATTGGCTAAAAGGTTCATGGTCCCAGAAGTATTTAAACTTGTCCTATGCCATGACTTGCTTTGTTTCTCTTGAT
>NW_008332832.1:0-374 GCF_000622305.1 Nannospalax galili
GATCACTGGAAGAAAACGGCCAGTATTGATACTGCTGGCCATCCAGGCTGCTGACTGCCCATACGGGTAGGATGGGCATGGCTCCTCCAGTGGAGGAGGAGGCTTCTCCTATCCGGTCCCTGTTTTCCCGGCACCTTAACTGCATTCTTGCCCCTCCCCCTCCAGGCTGTCTCTCCTCTCCGGCGGAGGAATCTGGGGAGACAGCTGCCACCATTTCCCCATGCTGAGCCTCTTCCATGTTTCCCCCTTGGGGAGGACCCCTAGCTCCTCCCCTCTGGGTAGCTGTATAAGGCGGTGGCTGATCAACCGGCAATGGGGGGTAAAGGGGGGAGCTCTCAGGTAGAACTGGTGGGGCAGTAGGTTCTCCTTCTCGG
>NW_008332833.1:0-258 GCF_000622305.1 Nannospalax galili
AAAATGTTCCATTGTGACAATACAATGCTCCAATGTGCCAAACTATCTCCCTACGTGCCATTATATTGCTCCAATGTGCCATCACAATGTAACAATATGATTTCAAAATGTGACATCACAACACTGTTGCCCCATGTGCCATGCTATCGCTCCAATGAGCCATTGCACTGTTAAAATATAACTTCACAATACCCCATTGTGAAGTCGCTATGCTCCAATGTGACGTCACAATGCTCCAATGTGCCAATACTATCGCCA
>NW_008332834.1:0-732 GCF_000622305.1 Nannospalax galili
TGGCTGGAGGGTGTCCTTCACTCCTTTCTGTTGCATGTGCACCCACAGGTAGACGTGATCTCCAGGTTGAAGTGGGTGGTCAATCTGTCCTTTAGAAGCCTGAGGAATAATCCAGTCAGCATGTTCCCTGAGTAGTTTCCTTAGAAGGGTGAAGGCAGGTAAATAATCATGTGGGGGGGTGCTGGAGTAGGAGGTTGTTGAGAAGGAACAGTCTTCCATACATAAGTTCAAAAGGACTGAGGAAGGAAGGAACCCTTGGGATGGCTCTCAGTTTAGTAAGGGCAAGGGGCAGAAGAGTCACCCAGGATTTGTGTAACTCTAAGGAAAGTTTAGTAAGGTGGTCCTTAAGAAGGGATTTAGCTCGTTCCACCTTCCCTGAGGATTGAGGGTGGTAGGGGATGTGTAACCTCCAGGTTATTCCCAGGGACTGAGAGACTGCCTGAGTTACTTTGGAGATAAAACCTGGGCCATTATCTGATTGGAGAGTGAGGGGAAGACCAAAATGAGGAAGAATGTTTTGAATTAAACAGTTAGCCACGATATCTGCTGTTTCACCTGTTGTGGGAAAAGCTTCTACCCATCCCGAAAATGTATCTACCCAAACCAGGAGATACTTAAGCTTCTTGTGAGTAGGCATGTGAGTGAAGTCTATCTGCCAGTTGACTCCTGGGAGGACCCCCTGGTGCTGGTGAGGTTTGAAAGATGGAGGAGGGTGGCTTCTGCCCTGCAGGG
>NW_008332835.1:0-200 GCF_000622305.1 Nannospalax galili
AGAAATGCCTTAAAATAGATGATCAGATAAGGTCCCTAAAACAAAAAAAAAAACCAATTCTAAGGGCCACTGTTGATTACCAAACTCCCTGCCTCGACTGGACCAATGAAGAACCAGTCTGGGTGGAACAGTGGCCATTTCCCAGGGAGACTTACTCATTTTACAACAACTTGTAAAAGAACGGCTACAGCTGGGTCACA
>NW_008332836.1:0-986 GCF_000622305.1 Nannospalax galili
ATGACAGACACATCATATATGCTTTAAAATTAAAACTTTATGGTTGACTTCATCTAAATGAGGCTGTAAATTTCAATCGCTATCAACCTGTGGTTAGAATTCTCATGTTTAATTGACCATAGCTCTAAATACTGAAGCCCATGTTTCAAATATTGAACTCATTAGCCTGTAAGAGACATCCCATATCCTTATTCAAATATTTATTATTCATCAAAAACTCATACATTCGGGGGGGGGACATGTAGCTAGTGCTATAAACATTTTAGGTATAACAGTGAACCAATGATTAACATTCTACTAAGTTAAAATATTATTTAAATGACTACTAATGACTTATTTTTATGTCAATAGACTAATAAAACTCGTAACCTAAATCAGAGAAGTCATTTCTTACACTAGATGGGAATTAACTCAGTTTTCCACAACTGCCCAACATCCATAAAATAATAGAAGGCGCAGTGCCTAGCCCTACATGGGACATGAATATCAAGTTCTTCCCTCAAAAGTCTCAGAGATCTTTGCTGAAAAGTTTTAAGATACAGATGTGATGGATGACTGCAAAAGTCCATAATTTTCCACATACCAGAACAGTAGCTCATATGAACTCACAGCAATTGTGACAGTGTGCACACAACCTGCTCAGGCTCAAGCCAGCCAAAATGCCACAAACAACCCTATAAATTGAAAATATTTTGCAACTCCAGAGTATTATGATAAAAACAATGTCATCATGTAAGAATTAATTATATAGAATATTATTTTAAATTATTGTATTTCTAAGAAAATGCATATTGACATTTTTGTAAGTAGAATAATATTTTTAGGAAACTGTCATTTTCCCAGTATTGTAGGTTTTGAAGACTATATAGAATTTGTTAGATTAGAAATGATATAAAATTATGCTGTTGGAGCTGGGGAGATGGCTCAGCAGTTAAGAATACTGGTTGTTCTTTCAGAAGACCTGGCTTCAAACCCCAGCAACCACA
>NW_008332836.1:2087-3981 GCF_000622305.1 Nannospalax galili
ACAAGCAGAATGAATGAAATGAGAAACTATCAAGGGAAATATCAAGACTAGACAACAAAGTTGAACTGGATTCTTCAAGAAAAGACTATAATTCTTTTTTACACACAGGAATGGAATATGCAGTAAATATGGGGCACCATGAAAAGATCAAATCTATGCATTACAGGCATACAGGAGAAGAATCAGGTCAATGGCATTGATCACATTTTGAAAGGGTTATAAAAGAAAACTTCCCTAAAGTAAGGAAATGCATCCATATAGAGATTTAAGAAGCGCATGGAACAACAATTAGACAGAATCGGAACAGATATTCCCCATGGCATATTCTAGTAACAACAGTAAATGTACAGAACAAATAGAGGACATTGAAAACTTCTAGAAAAAAAGCAAGTTACATATAAAGTTAAAATCCAACAGAATTACAGATGACTTTTCAATGAAAACTATGAAAGCCATAAGTGCCTGGACAAAGTATTTCCAGTTCTAAATGAACATGGATGCCATCCAGAATAATTTACCCTGAAAACCTACCTATTTTTATATGTCCACAAATAAAAATTGAAGTTGGTTATGCAATTTATAAGTTCATTAACTAGACTGAAACTTTGTGTAACAGATTTGTACATTCAAAACTCATGTTTTCTTCTCTAAATGTACACAATTGTTATATCCTAATGTAAAATATGTATACAGAAAAAAATTGTCATGCAAACAAAACCACATGGAGCATAGAGCTGTGTGTTCTATACTTTCCATGAAGACAAATCCGATATAAAGAAATACAAAATTTGTTAAATTATAAATTAGTCAAAATTATCACTACTATGGGAAGAAAGGATAAAAATCTACCCCAATGAAATTATTTTTGAGCTGAATAAATGTTTATTTCTACCTTGACTGTTGCCATGGTTTGTTGTACCATGTATATTAACATGATAAATAACATATATCAATATATTGAAAACTAAACTATGTCCCTATATATGATAAACAACATACATCAATATGTTGAAGGTTAAACTATGTCCCTATGTGGAGCAGTATGAAATTTTCTGAGAAACCTCTAAGGAAGCCTCTTGTGCTCCAGCAAGCCCACTAGTGGTTATGTGAACAGAGAAAGGAGGTCCTTATGGCAAAGGGAAGCCTGCATCCATGTTCATTTCACTACTCCTCACAATAGACCCAGTATGGAATAACATAATACATCAACAGATTAATAATGAGATATGTACCCACAGTGGAATACAAATCCATGATAAAAGAGCATGCAATTCTTGGATATGACACATGGACTCAGAGGATGTTTGTTCATGTGATATACATCAAGCATAGGAAGAAACACAGCCTATGAGGTCAATGATGAAAGGGTTCTACAAATAAAGAGGTTTTGGATGCCACAGAGTGGACTGAAGAGATGATCAGGAGCATTTACTAAATGGTAGGAG
Organism: Nannospalax galili; assembly: GCF_000622305.1. NCBI lineage: Eukaryota > Metazoa > Chordata > Mammalia > Rodentia > Spalacidae > Nannospalax > Nannospalax galili. Next base: position 3,533 of record NW_008332836.1, read on the forward strand.
CATTTATTATTCTTGACGAGGATCTGGGTTCAGTTTCAGCAATAGCACAATGGCTCAAAACTACCTGTAACCCTCAGTCCATGTTTCCAATTAGGGTCCCAGCATGAGTTAGAAGATATAGTTTTATTAGTGTCTGTGCCAGAATTCATTCTAAATAAAGTGGTGGTGCACGCCTTTATTCCCAGCACTCGGGAGGCAAAGGCAGGTGGATCTCTGTGAGTTCAAGGCCAGCCTGGTCTACATAACAAGTTCAGGCCAGCTGGGACTACAGGGAGACCCTGTCTCTGAAAACCACAAACACACAAATTTTTTAAAAATTTGGACTTTAGGTGAATTAGGAGAATTTTGTATTTTTAAGTTAAAGCTCGTTTTCATCTGGCCACTGTCTGGGTTTCTTGTGTATAATTAATCAGTCTCTCTCTCTCTCTCTCTCTCTCTCTCTCTCTCTC
>NW_008332836.1:4676-9533 GCF_000622305.1 Nannospalax galili
AATTCAGAATTGATTCCATTTGTATTTGAACTTCTGTATGATGGTAGACCATCTATTACTGATTGACTTCATTATTAGTTATAGATCTGTCTAAATTTTTATTTCATTTTGTTTTCAAGTTAAAAATTCCTTAAAGCTCATCCCCAAATTCAAAATGGAAAGCAGTAAAATACCAGGTATTTGACTGGTATTAGGGGAGCTCTCCCATGGAAAACATAATGATAGCCTTTCAGTACCATTTCTCTTCCATAGTGAAGGAAATAACTATCCAGCTTGTTTTCAAAGATCTCCAGGGTTACAGTTACTGTAACAAATTTTCAAGGTATTTCATATCAGTGTAGAAGATAAAGCCTTAATTTCACTATTGTCTTTTACTCTGCACCAATATGGAGCATTTCTTTTTGTTTTTTTCATTTACTTTATTGTTTTCTTTCATTGACTGAACCCTGCCTCTGCTTGCTCAAAAAGTAATTGAACAGAAGATAGTGCCGTAGCAACTCCTGGGTCAGCATAATCTGGTCCCAGGGCAAAGGACAAGGACCAAGCACACATCCATCCTTCCTTCCAAGATGACAGACCTGGGAGAGCAAGCAAAGAAGTTCAAGAAGAAAAACAGGCTTCTGCTGCCTGACTGTTTGTTGGTCCTCTGGGACAAATGTGCAGATAATATCTCTTTAACTGCAGAGAAGGTGGAAAAATAGACTTCCATCACCACCCACCCCTCTCTAAGGCAGTGATTACAGCTCTTGACAATATAGAATCCAAGATAACACTTAATAATGAACTGGGTAATAATGTGTGGGCCTCTTCTAGTAAAGCCTGATGCCAAAGACAGTAAGTGGATTATTACATAGTGTTTATACAGATACTTTGAGAGTTATGAATACACAAAATCATTTTTATGTCCTTCATCATAACCAGAAGTGACCACCAAAATGGCAGCCTTGGCAAAATAGAAGATGTGTTAAATGGTGGCAGCAAAAGCCATCTCGATGATGCCCACAGGTAAAAAGCAAAGGCTACATCATCTTCCTAGTAGAAATCAGAAGCAGAGCTTTTTTTCACATGTGGGGAGACCTGATACTAGCCAGGATGGATAACTCAAAGATACATTGGGGGACAAATGAGGTGCTGTTAGCCATTTCGACCAGCTGATGCCCACTCAACAGAAGCAAGTGTTTGCTAAGTAAATAAACATGAATTCTGGACCAGCAGAAGTTATGTGAGTTATGACTCCAAGATTTTCTAGCATCAATGCTAGGTGATCTGACATGGTTTGCAAGGGTGGGGCCAAGGTGCAATGCTATAAAAATTAGAGCCCTCATGTTAAATAGAGTAGTCACTGATTCTCCATTAATATGCAGAAGATGTTAGCCCTTGATGATAATGGAGCTGACTCTAATCAACAGAAACCCAGATCTGTTTTGGGGGCCAGATGCACACATAGATGGGTAATGTGGCTACACAATCAACGTCAAGTCAATCACTGTAACGTGACTTTGGATGTTGGCCTTTTGGCTCCTGGAAGTCTACATTTTATATTTCTCCATTAGCTGCATATCCTAGGGATGGTAACTTCGTAATGGCTGCTGACCTTACAAATGACTGCCTGCCCATTTAGACTGTAAAATTTTAAGCCAGGGTTAAGAGACCATTCACCCCCTACACACACACACACACACACACACACACACACACACACACATTGCCTGCCCTTAGGAGGGTGGATCAGGTACACCAATACTGGTAAACTGAGAGGCATGAAGAGATTACTCAGAATATTTTACAATTACAAGAAGCTTCTATAATGTGGATAGCACACAGCACCCATAATGTCTCCACGTGACTAGTGTGTTGGCCGGATGGAGCATGGAAATTGCTATTGACCACAGGGAATAAGTTCACTCCACCCATGATGCTACAATACAATCCATCATGGACCTGATGGTGCAACTGTCTTTGATTTTGGGTTGATATCACTATGTAGCAGACACGGTAAATTTTTTTATCTACTGCTTTGCTCTGGAGAGTCAAGAACAATTCACCTTCACCTTGGAAGAAGAGTCTTCTCTTTACACCCTAGTTTGTGCCTCAAGGGAAATTTTTGTTGCCTGCAAACATAGTGGAAAAAGAGGAGGAGACCTTATGTGTTCACATGAAACTGAGATACAGGCAACACTGATCACTGTTGGTTAGGTCTTGTGACTCCCTATGATATGGGAGTAAAGTATGATGTATAGATTTACAGATACCATCTCCCTTGGTAACAAAGTAACCAAACATCTTCACCTTCTGAAGGGCTATGGGTCATACTGTCATGGTTCTAAAACATGCTTTAGTGGAGTAGTATGGCCGAATTTGAACCTACCAGCCACAGTAATAGAAGGACTTTCTCACACTCAATCCTGGGAGAGTTGTATATCATCACAGGCCAAGAAAAATGTCCCTATCAGCAACCATACTGACAAAGCATGAGAAAGCATCCTGCATCCTCCAATAGAGCAGGGACTTGCCCACATGGGGTTCCATGATTTCTCTACTTTCTGTGTAGAATGACTACAGAGAACAGCATGATCTCCTGGGCATATACATATTCCAAGGCTTCAAAACTGCCCCACTGTTGGGTGTGAATGGAGTTTCTTGTGGACTTGGCTCATGGCTTACCTTATTGTGTGTATCCTGTTACCCTTGCCATGTAAACAATATTTGGCTACCTGGGGACAGCACAACTAGGTATAGGAGTCCAGATAAGTCATTGGGACCCCCCTGAGCCAGGACCATCACCAAACACAACATCCTAGCCAAGGATATGATATACTCTTTCAAATGGATGGGTGGGGTGGGCCTGGGAAAATTTGTGGAACTCAGTACTATTACACTACATTGTACAAAATAGCATGGGATGGATTTTTTTAATGGGATGAACACCCCTGTAGTGGGTGTGAATGTCACCACAAATACCACTACAAGGCAGTTGTGGGCAAGATCTTCCTACACTGGGGCTATCCTTGTGTACTGTATTCTCCCATGATTTGGGACTGTGGGAAGAAAGGATTCTTGTACCTGCCAAGGTGGCTGGATTGGACTTTGCAACTGAGAATACTTGTACCTACCCAGAAAGATTCCACAGCACTCCAGTCACCAAAAACTGGGGTGCTGTGTACTTCCGATGGCATGAAAAGACATGCTCTCCATGGTGTTTTCACCTACTAGCTATATTTTAGTGTGTAGAAATCACTATAGACAGAAGAATATCAAAAACTGCCCAGAGGAGCAGACTGCACATGCACTCCACTAGACCCATAAGACTCTCACCTTTCTCATGAATGAGACAGCTCAGAGTTTTTAAAATGTTACATTACAAAGTAAAATGGCCATTGCTTTGCTGATAGCTGTCCAAGGGGAACTGTGCTGTTACTCACCAAGTGTTGTTTATATCCCACAAAAAAAGAAAGCAGTAATAAAAACCCAAACTGTCTTATAAAAAGTAGACAATGAGAAACAGATATTCCAAAGTTAAATGAAACCCACCCAGAGCAATTGTGGGTTGGCATCTCCATTCCTGAAGTGGACCATCTTAACTTTGGGAGTTGCAGCCTACTCATTGGTCATATCTTTGTTTCTGTATTGTTACTGTGCAATGTGGTTCCAAGGAGTGTCCTGTGGGCCTGTTGCCACAAAGATCCCGATGTCTAAAATGGGTGAGATGAAGGGAATCAAGGCCATGTGGACAGATGAAATTATAGATACCATGGTACTGGAGAGGATACAGAGAATGAGTCAGTTAAGATGGCCACTATCAGATGTCTGGGATTCATAAATAAACAGTGAAGGTGCACATTAAATAACTGTGTACAAAAACAGTTTAGAGAAGAAGCCACATTTGTGTGATTTCCTAAAACAAGTCCTTCAGATGAAAGAGACAAAACCATAACTCCTACTTATACACGAGAGAGATGGTTTATTCTGGAGCTAAATATTACTGGCTGTGGCCTGGGACACAGATTCAAGATACCCCAAATTCCATATTTTAATGTAGTAGCAATTCTTGAAGATTTTATAGTAACAGAACAAAGAAAAACATAAATCGAGACACTTTTCAAATAAGTTGACGGAAACATTAAGTAGGGCCTATAAAGGAAAAGAGAAATTACGGCTATAGATGCCAGATGCTTTCTGATGGCAATCAGCCTTTTTGTTGTTGGAAGCTGGTGGTCTGATAAATCAAGGCGTTCCAAAATGTTTTCATCTTATAGTCACAGAATGTTAAGTTAGAAACAAAGGTGCACTCTCCTCCTAGTCTGGGCACTAGTCCATTTCTTCTCTTGGGACTCCAGACCTCTGGACTGCCCCCTTGGCCCAGATTCCCCACTGCTTCCTGATCCTTTGTACCAAGACCTACCCAATTCCTTGGTCCAGTCCCTGGGAGTTCTCAGGACCTGTTTCATCCCCCACTTCACCTTTGCATGCCTAAAACAGGCCTTCATCCCAGGCCAGCCCAGCCCAGCCCCCAAATTCTTGAGGCCAGCATCTTTCCTGGAGGGATCCAGACCTTAAGAGTAAGCCTGAGAGCATGTGATCCTCATCTGATTTGAGCTTCTGTGGAAACTCCTGAGCAGCAGGATGAAAGCCATCTGGCCCTTCCAATATAATAACAAAAGAGAGAACCTGAAGCCTAGACCAACCAGCTTTTCATGCTCAACAAGTAAATTTTAAAGACATATAACATTTACAAAAAGAAGCAGACCTGAACTCAGCAAAGGAAGGCTTGAGTCTCATACAAGAACCAGAAACTACAAAAGAAATCCACATGTCAAAGTCACAGAGAAAAAATAATAAAATGAAAAACAGAAATGA